>NW_013541946.1:168480-177619 GCF_000499545.2 Eimeria tenella
GCTGCTGCTGCTGCTGCTGCTGCTGCTGCTTGTTTGCTGCAGCACCTGGCCAGGCCTGATGTGGCGTTCAGGGTGCTGCCAGAGAGCAGCGGCCTGCGCGTGTGCTCTCTGCTGCTGCCCCCCCAGAACTATGCCTCATTCTTTGCTGCTGCTCGCAGCGCAGCAGCAGCAGCAGCAGCAGCAGCCGGAGCTGAAGCAGAGCAAACAGCCGCGACGCCAGCAGCAGCAGCAGCAGCAGCAGCAGCAGCAGCGGCAGCAGCAGCAAAGTGTGCAGCGGGGTTAGATTTGTCAAGCTGCCTGTGGCAGATTGGAAAGAGGACTTCTACATTGGGCGCGCGCAGTGGCTGCAGCTGCAGGACTGGCAGCAGCTGCAGGCGCTGAAGCTGCTTTCTAGTGAGGAGTGTGTGCTGCTGCAGCAGCAGCAGCAGCAAAAGCAGAAGCAGCAGCTGCTGCAGAAGCCCCAGGCACAACAGAAACAGCAGCAGCAGCAGCAACAGCAACAGTCGAAGCAGAAGCAGCTCGGGCCACCCCCAGTGCTGCTGCTGCAGCTGCAGGACCGCCTGCAGCAGGAGCTGCGCATCTGCGTGGCGTTGCCTATTGTGGTTCCCTCTGCGAAGCCGAGCAGCAGCAACGGCAGCAGCAGCAGCAAGCAGCAGCAGCAGCAGGATGGGGAGGAGCTGCGCTGCGTCTGCTGCTACACAGAACGCAGACGCACTTGGGTTTCTCTTCACAATAATTTCTTTCAATTAAATTCTTCTCTTTTCTTTGCCTGGACTTCCGACAAAGACAAATACAACCAACTCTACTTGCATGTGGGCCTGTCGTGGCTGCTGCTTCTGCTGCTGCTGCAGCAGCTATTGCTGCTGCTGTTTAGCGCGTTGTCGTGCTGCTGCCGTCGTACTGAGTGTTGCTGCCGTTGCGCTGCTGCTGGTGCTGTCTGGCGTGTTTTCGCTGTGCTGCTGCTGTTGCTGCTGACAGCATTTGTTGTAAACTCGTTGCTGTTCTCGCTTCCCGCGGGCCTGCTTATGCGCTGCTGCTGCTGTTGCGCTCTACATTGCATGCACTGCTGCTGCTGCTGCTGCTGCTGCTGCTGCTTGTTTGCTGCAGCACCTGGCCAGGCCTGATGTGGCGTTCAGGGTGCTGCCAGAGAGCAGCGGCCTGCGCGTGTGCTCTCTGCTGCTGCCCCCCCAGAACTATGCCTCATTCTTTGCTGCTGCTCGCAGCGCAGCAGCAGCAGCAGCAGCAGCAGCCGGAGCTGAAGCAGAGCAAACAGCCGCGACGCCAGCAGCAGCAGCAGCAGCAGCAGCAGCAGCGACAGACGATGAGGAGGACCTGTACTTCTTCCTGCGGGTGATTCCCCAGATCCCAGAGGAGGTGCAAACCAACAGCAGCAGCAGCAGCAGCAGCAGCAGCAAGTGCAACAAAAGCAGCCTGCTGGCCGGCCACCTCGCGCCCCTCTCCAGCCACATTGTTTGCGCCCGCCTCTCGCGGCAGCTGCTGGAGAAGATTTCTTTGAAGTTGCATGCAGCAAAGCCTGAGGAGGAAGAAACCAAAAAGGTGGCTTTTCCCAAACCCTAAACCCTAAACCCTAGGGCTCTTCTGCACTCTTCTGCACCTCAAACCCTAAACCCTAAAGCCTTGCGGATTGGAAGCAGTGAAGTCTCGGAAGCCACGGCGCACGCGTGTCTGGTCAGGCGAGCCCGGGGCGCAGCCGCGAAACCTAGGGGCCAGGGTTTAGGGTTTAGGGTTTAGGGTTTAGGGTTTGGGATAGGGTTTGTGTTTAGGTTTACGACCTCAACTGCCCCTATATCTTCCTCTCAAACCCTCAAGTCCACGGGCAGCACTCTGCATTCTTCTGCAGCGGATTGCCCCTGTGGCTACATGTGCACCACGCAGTGTCGGCCCCCCGGCAGCTCTGGTCTCTAAACCCTAAACCCTAAGCCCTAAACCCTAAACCCTAAACCCTAGCTTGCCTCGCAGGCGCTAGCGGGCGCAAGGCGCCACGCAGTACGAGGCTTCCGCTTTGCTAAACCCTAAACCCTAATCGCGGCTCCTGGTCTTTAAACCCTTCACTCTAAACCCTAGCTGCTAAGGCATAATCTGTAAACCCTAGACTGTAAACCCTAATCTGCAAACAACAGCGCTAAAACCTAACCTAGAAACCCTTAATTTGAGCTCTAGCCAGTAAACCCTAATCTATGAACCCTAAACCCTAATCTCAAAACCATAATCCCTAAACCGTTTAAATGTTTTGTCAAGACAACCTACAAACATTGAGGTTGTTGCGAGAAGAAACCCTAAACCCTAATCTCAAAACCATAATCCCTAAACCGTTTAAATGTTTTGTCAAGACAACCTACAAACATTGAGGTTGTTGCGAGAAGAAACCCTCGGCAAAGGCACTTTGGCTTAGGACTTTAGGGTTGAGGGTTGAGGGTTGAGGGTTTAGGGTTTAGGGTTTAGAGTTTAGGGTTTGGGTTTTGGGTTTTCTGTGACAGGGTTCGCTACATGCCAAACATTAGAGAACTGTTTGCTGCTGATGCTCGCGGGGAGTGCCTGTACCCCGCAGCAGCAGACACTGCTGCTGCTGCTGCTGCTGCTGCTGCTGCGGACCCTGCTGCTTTGGCTGACCTCCGCTACACACTCGAAGCTGCAGCAGACTACACTCTTGAGCAGCTGCAGCAGCAGCAGCCGCTGCAGCAGCGGCAGCTGCAGCACCAGCAGCAGCTACTGGACTCTGTCCGCACTGGCCTGCGCAAGGCTTTCTACTACTACCCCCACGCCACCGGCTGCGGGCAGGTGAGCTTTACAAACCCTAAGCCCTAAACCCTAAACCCTCTTGACGATTTGCGACTTAAATCCGCAAAGAGTACTAGCAGGTTCCTTGAGAGTTTGGGGCCCTAAACCCTCCAAACCCTAAACCTTAAAGCCTGCAAACCCTAAACCCTCAGATGCACCCTGCTAAGGCTGGCCGGAGTCTGCCAGCGCTGAAAAGGCGCAAAAATCAGGGTTTAGGGTTTAGGGTTTAGGGTGTGGGTGCAGGTGGTTTTCGAAAGCCAACACCAGCAAACAGTGTTTGCTCGGGTCTTGTCGCAGCTGCTGCTGCCTTCTTTCTTTTCTTTCCCGCAGCAGCAGCACCGCCTGCTGGGGGCCTGCTACAAGCCTGACCCCAGCGTGCACGGGCCGCGTAAACCCTAAACCCTAATCCCTAAACCCTAGGTCCTAAACCCTAAAGCCGAGAACATACCCAGCAGCAGCCCACTCCATTCCTGCGATCCGCTCCTCGAGACCCTCACTCCTCCTCCATTTACTAATCAGTATTATTATTATTTATTTATTTTTGTTTATTTATTTATTTATTTATTCATTTTCCTTCTGCAGCACCTTACCGCGGGGTGGTGTCTTGCTACGGGGGCCCTCTGATGCAGTTCGTCACCAACTCGTGGGAGCTGCACACAGATCCCAGGGCCCAGGCCCTAGCGAGGCTCGGTAAACCCTAAACCCTAAACCCTAAACCCTAAGCCCTGGGGTGAAGGCGCTGGGCCGCTCGCAGGGGCGTCGGCCGCGCCCGTGCCACCAGGCTCGGCAAGCCTCAAACGCTAAACCCTAAAGCAGGGGTTTTCTTCTTTCTCATTCTTTGTGCTATTCAGTGGAGCGCCTGCTCCTCTTTTGAGGGTTTTAGGACTTCCACGGTTTAGGGTTTAGGGTTAAGTGCTTGCGGTCTAGGATTTAGAGTTTGTGTTCAAGCTTGAATGACTTTGATGTCTGTTCAGCCTGGCCTTCGCTGTGAGGCTCCGGAGCCTCTTGCTTCATGAATCAGTCCAGCGTTCAGGGTTTAGAGTTTAGGGTCTAGGGTCTAGGGTTTATGGTTTAGGGTTTAGGGTTTGTGGGCAGGCTTGCTGGTGATAAAGACTGACAACCGCGGCAGCGACGGCCGCACAACAGCTTTTGAAAAGTCCATTTGTTTGCTGCTGGGCCACAAGGAAGCAGCAGACCAAGCAGAAGCATGTCGCTACCTCGAGAAGCAGGGCCTCCTCAAGCTCAGCAGCAGCAGCAGCAGCAGCAGCAGCAGCAGCAGCAGCGAGGGCGAGCTGGCCAGCGGCGTGGGCATATATGGAATCAGCTACGGCGGCTTCCTTTCTTGCATGGCCCATTTATTATACCCCGAGTTGTTTTCCGCGGCTTTCTGCGTAGCCCCAGTCACCTTCTGGGAGGTAAAACCACCATTTAGGGTTTAGGGTTTAGGGTTTATGGTTTAGGGTTTAGGTGTGCGTCTTCTGCTGTGGGGCGGCTGCCCAGTGTTGGTGTTTCTGTTTGTCTCCTTTTCCCTTTCATTTATTTCTTTTGCATTTTTAATCTTTATTTTCTTTTTATATTTCCTTTTTAATTTGTTTCCTTTCTTTTTCTTTTTTCTCCTTTTGTCTTACTTTTTGTTTTGTATCCCCTAGACCCCTTCACTCCATTTATTTCGTTTTCTTTTGCTGCTTCTTTGCTGCTGTGTCTCCTAAAGGGGTTTTAATGTATTGGTCTCCTGCGCCTCCGTTTGGGTCTTTGCTGCTGCTGCTGCTGCAGCCCGTGCTGCTGCTGCTGCCTCTGTTGCTGCTGCCGCTGCTGTTGCTGCCCCTTCAGCCGCACCCTGCTGCAGTCTCTCCATTTTCAGATGCAAACGCCGAAACTGCTGCTGCAGCTGCCCCTGCAGCGGCTGCTGCTGCTCCACAGGCTGCTGCTGCTGCTCATGCTGCTGCTGCTGCTGCTGCTGCGCGCAGGGGTACTCGACCCACTACACTGAGCGTTACTTGTCTTTGCCTTATCTAAACCCTAGCGGCTATTTATATTCTTCAGTGCTGCCTTTTGTGAGCCCCAAAAGAAAAGAAGCTGAGGGCCGACTGCTGCTGATGCATGGAGCAGCAGATGAAAACGTGCTGCTGCAGCACTCCCTCGTGCTCGCCGACGCCCTCATTAGGCAGCAGGTAAGCCCGAGGGTTTAGGGTTTAGGGTTTAGGGTTTGGCTCCCTGCGTGTGGGTGAGTGTTTCGTCGGTCGTGCAGTTGTTTACAAGTTTTCCCTGCTGTCTCAAATCTAGAGTTTGTTGTTTAGGGTTTAGTTTTAAGCTCTAGGGTTTAGGGTTTAGGGTTTGGGGCTGACGGAGGGTTCAGGGTTTGATATCTATGGTTGGGGCCGCTAGCTGCGCCGCGTTGCCTCTTAAGGGCCAACTACAGATAGAAATAGCGTTCTTAATTAGGGTTATGGTTGTTGCTGCAGTCTTAGGGTTTATGGTTTAGGGTTTAGGGTTTGGGCGTGTTACAGGCAGCGTTTGAGCTGGTGTGTTTGCCTTCTTCTCGCCTTGGGGTTTAGGGTGTAGGGTTTAGGCTTGGGGGTTTAGGGTTTAGGGTTTAGGTTTTAGGGTTTAGGGTTTGTACGTGTTGCAGGCGGCGTTTGAGTTGGTGTGTTTGCCTTCTTCTCGCCACGGGCCGTCTTCGCCCCACGAGGCCTCGCTGATGCGTCGGCGTTTAATTCGTTTTTTCGCAGAGTCCTTTTTGCCGTATTGCAAAAGGCCTTGTGCAGATTCCTCTTGAGTTCAGAAACGAAGCGAAGTCCACGAGATCCAACTCCAAAATAAATCCAATATTTAACAAAATAAATCTAATTAAATACTTTTATTTCCAAATTCTTCAAACAGTCTTCAAAAATTTTTCCAAAAATCCAAAGTGGCGGAGCCCGCGCTGGCGCTGCACTCAACGTGCATGCAAGGACACCTGAAAACATTCAAGTATTCATGTTTGCAGTTTCTTCATTTTTGCTCCTCAGTTTCGTTTATTTTATCGTTTTTAGATGTTTAAAAGGAAATTAAACTCAATAAACGCGTTTTAGAGTTGCTGTTAGACCTTTTTAGAAGTAAATTGCAATTAAATGGCATTTTGAACGAAACAAAGATATGCCAAAACGGGCGAAATCCTCTCAGCCGCTGCGCCAGAGTTGTGCAGGCTTTCTTCAAAGGGCAAACAGACAAGTTAAGAAAGAAATAAATAGTAAATAAATGATAATTAATAAATACTAAAAGTAATAAATACTCAGCTGGTGAGCTGCAAGCTGCAACGCAGGAGTCTGCAGTCGAGGGTTTAGGGTTTAGGGTTTGGTAGCTGGAGCGAGCTGCAGCTACCAAACCCGCAGCCGAAGCAAATCGGACGCTTCTGAATTAGCTGCCGCAGCAGTCCAACTGCAGCAGCAGCTAACCGTCCCGAGGCAGCAAGGGGAGACGAAGGAGTAACATGAATAAAAACTTTTGGATGTGTATTATTAAAAAAGGGAAGTAGTGCTTTTAAAAGAACATCTTTAAGTGAAAGGTCAAAGAACAAATATATATCGAAATTAATTTTATACATGAACATGCAGATGCTTGCAGAAACCGCCACTTGCCTTCGGCAGTTTATTTTATTGCATAAACAGGTCCAAGTTGATGTGTGTATAAGTACTTTACTTGAGTTATATAATGTGCGCACACGCATATATATATGCATATGCATATAAATACTTATTTTGATTTATATAATGTACGCATATAAATATATGTATATATACGCATATGTGCATATATATACTTTAATTGCATCACATAATATATGCATATATATATATAACACTCACGCACACACATATATATATTTTATATATACATATATAAGTGCATATGAATACTTCAATTGCCCTATATAATATGGGCATATAATAATACGTATTTATATTTGTATGGGCGTCCACAAGAAGACGTACAGAAATAGGTAAAGGCATGGACTCAAATAGAAACAGAGAGGAGGCGTATATGTTATACATTTGTGGAGATGTGCGCATTGTGCGCATATATACAAATGTACATATATATAGATATATATATATATATTTATATATTTATATGTATATATAAAAATATAGTTGTATATATATACGTGCATAAGTACATTTTTAATATATAGAATGAATCACTTTTTAGGACCTCTTTTGGTTTTGTTCTCACAAGCTGCCTTTCGTGGTGTACGGACAGCTCGAAGTATTTCGGCAGCTTAATGGAGCAGCATTGGGGTGTACGTACACCAGAGCCTGCCTTGAGATGTATGCACACCTCAGGGTATCTTGAGGCCTCCTTCTTGCGTATGTGCCTTTTGCATTTTTAGAATTAATTTGTTTACAATTGGCTTTATTCCCACTTAAATAACGCTATGAGTCTGTTGCCTCTTCGCTCGGGTGTATGTACAAATCAGCACTCGCAGAGGTGCGCATACACCTCACCACATGCTGGGGTGTCTGTACAGCTCAAGTTATGTTCGGGGATTTGGGCATAGATGGGATGCATGCGTTCTGTGGGGTGTATGTAAAGCTGCCCCCACGTCGGGCAAGTCGTTGCAGTAGTTGGGGTGTACGTACACCTGAATTTGGCCAAATTGAATTATAGGCAAAAACAAAATTGTTAAAATGAAGGCCTCTCAGCAGCAGAAAGCTCGAGATACACCCAAAAGGGCCCTCTGCTGCGGCGCCTACTGCTGTTGTTCCTAGTGCTGCTGCTGCTTCTGCAGCAGGGGAGAATTCTCTCCCCATATTGCAGCAGCAACAAAAGCAGCTGCTGCTGCTGCCGCTGCTGCTGCTCCTGCTGCTCAAACGCCCGATTTACTGAAATGCTAAAGCTGCAGATTGCTGCTCTCCCAGGCGCAGAAGCCATTGCTCCTATTGCATGTAGCAGCAGCAGCAGCAGCAGCAACAGCAGCAGCAGCATTAAACAGCACTAACAAAAGCAGCGGCTGCCACTGCAGCAACAGCAGGTGGTAAAGTGGCCCCATATGTGCATCTGTTTTGGGGCATTGCACTGCTCAAGTAGCATCAGGAGCTGCAGCAACAGCAACAGCAGCAGCAGCAGCTGCTGCTGCTGCTGCCGTGGTGGCTCCTTCTGCTTTTTTCTGCTGCACATTACTCTTCCCCAGGAGCTGCTGCTGCCTCACAAGCCAACCAGTTTGCTGATGCTGGCTGAGTGCGCTGCAGCAGCTCCTGCAGCAGCTGCTGCTGCTGCTGCAGCGCCTGCAGCAGCAGCTGCTGCTGTGGCTGTGCTTGGAAAAAGGCCGCTGACTGCCCCGCAGAGCCCTCGCCTTACTGTATCGTGCAGGCATTGTTGCAGCAGCAGCAGCAGGTGCTGCTGCTGCTCCTGCTGCTGCTTTGTTACAGACCCCACTCTGCCACAAACAAAGGCTTGTGTAGAAGCGCCTCAGGCTCAGGTTTCCCTGAAGCAGCTGCAGCAGGAGCTGCGGCTGCTGCTGCAGCTGCTTTCGTGGCTGCTGCTGCAGCAGGACCCTTGTTTCCTGAGAAGGCTCACCATTAGCAGCAGCAGCAGCGGCAGCAGCAGCAACCGCAGCAAGAGATGCAACAGCAGTTGCAGCAGCACCTTCGGAGCCATTGGCAGCAGACTCTGCTGCAGCAGATACGCTGGCTGTCTGTTTTGCGGTTGGTTCCCCTTGTTGTTGCTGCTTCTGCGTTTGTTGCTGCTGCTGCTGCTGCTGCTGCTGCTGCTGCTGCAGGGTCCTCAGCAGCTGCTGCCCACGCAGTGTGATTTCAAGAGTTTGCTGCTGCAGCAGCTGGTGGGAAAATCGCCTTGCTGGAGTGCGCAGCTGGCCATCGTGGCATCTTTTGTGGTGCTGCAGCAGCTGCTGCAGCCTCTGCTTCTTCAGTCTTTGCTGCTGCAGCTTCCGCTGCTGCTGTACTTGCCCTCGCTGCTGCGCTTGCTGCTGCTGCTTCTTCATGCCTGCACGGAAGTCAACAACGGCAGTGCCTCCAGCTGTGCTAGAGAGGGAACTGCCGCTGCTGTTGATGTTGCTGTTGCTGCTGCTGCTGCTGCAGCTGTTGCTGTTGCTGCTGCTGCTGCTGCTTCTGCTGCTTCTGCTGCTGCTGCTGCTGCTCCGTACAGGATGCCCGCCTGCACTTGCTTTTCCAGCAGACACTGCCTTTCTGCAGCAAGTTGCTTCCTTGCTTCTGCTGCTGCTGCACTCGCCGCTGCTTCTGCTGCTGCTGCTGCTGCCACTGCTGCTGCTCCTGCTCCTGCTGCACCTGCTGCTGTCGCTCGCTAGAAGACTCTCCAGTTGAGGCCGTAAGTGCTGCTCCCA
>NW_013541946.1:177719-213048 GCF_000499545.2 Eimeria tenella
TAAAATGTATCTTTCGAAAAAAAGAAATGCAAAAAAGTCCAAAGTCCAGCAGCAGCAGCAGGCAGGTGCAGCAGCAGGGCTTGCTGCGATAGTGTGTACAACCGAGCTTTGGGCCTGGGGAGCTGCTTGCAGCTCTTTCTGCTTCGCAAAACCCAAAACTTTAAATTAAATTAAATACTTTTAATTTATTTAAAGGCCTTTTCAGCGATTGGCTAGCTGCGGCTGGCCCTGGCGCCTCTCCAGTGTACGTACTCGGCGCGCGCCTCTCCAGTGTACGTACTCAGGCATGCACTGCTGCTGCTGCTGCAGCAGCTCAATCTTCTTTGCCTCTAGCAGCAAAGTAATATACTTACTTTTTGTCCTTTTCTTTATCATAAAGTTATAAATAGCAGCAAATATATTAGCTGGGCCGTGCAGTGAGCTGCAGGCTGCAGCGCTGCAGCCGTTCAATGATCTGCCTCTCGTGAATTCCCCCGACGCCGCTGGCTCATTGAGTTATTCCTCCAAGTTTGAAACAGATTTTAATTTAAAATAAATATATTCAACAAGTTAATTAAATTTATTTACTGACGCAAACAAACGCTGCGTTTGGAGGCAGCATCGACCCGCCAGCGCAGCCCAGAGAGCCTCGCGGCAGCGCCAGGCTAGTCGGGGCGTGCAGAAACGCAAATAAGCAGTAAAAAGTGTTATTTCAAGGAGAAATTGATTTTAAAAAACATAAAAGAAGAGTTATTTATTCGAAGTTAGCATTTAAAAGCGAAAGAAAAGAAAGCGGCCGCTGCATCGGCGGCGTCGAGCCACTAAAAAGTACACCAGCGGACCTATGCGGTCAGCCACTGCGACTTGAGGCTGTGGGAGGCTTGGAATGGCAAGTTTGTCTTTTTCGGTGCTTTTTTGCTCTACTTTAGACTACAAAATGCATTTCAGACTTTAAAGAAATAGTCTGGGCTTTTGAAACCTTTTTTTCGGGTTCTGAGTTTTCCGTTCGAGCTGTCGCTACACCCCAGCGCAGCGCAGGGAGCCACGCAGCGCAGCGCTTCCTCACTGCTACCTGGCTCAGTTTGGGACAATTTTGTGTCTTTTTCTTCTTTTTTTTCGCTAAATAGGACTTATTTCTCGAAGTTTTTGCATCTGTGAGCTGCTTTCCAGCTCAAATCCACCCGCTTAGCCACAATGGCTGCCGAAGAAGTCAAAACGGCCGCGGGCCTCAAGAAGAAGGTCTCTGACGTCCATGTGTTCGACCAGTCCGGCGCCGTGTTTAAGGTTAGCTGACTAAACTGCATCTGCTGTTCCCAGTGCATCAATTCCTTTCGAATTTTGTGGCTGCTTTTCCGGGTTTCTTCAGCAGCAGCAGCAGGTGCTGCTGCTGCTGCTCGCGCTGCAGCAGCAGCAGCAGCGCCGCTCCAGCGAACAGCGTTCGTCCTCGCGGAGCTGTACGTACACTCCGACACAGAAACAGCGCCACCCAACACAACTCGGCCGCTATCGCCCTCAAGTGCTTCTAGAGCAGCAGCAGCAGCTTCAGCAGCAGCAAAAACAGCAGCAGCAGCTCGACTGCAGCAGCTGCAGTCCCGAGTAGACACGAATGCACCTAGATAGGCGTGGCTGTGCGAATAGTTGCAGCAGCGGGCTGGGGGCGGCAGCAGCAGCAGCAGCAACAGCAGCAGCTGGGGCTGGCAGGAGCACAGAGTTGTCCGTTTCCCGCTGCATCTCTCGTGTGTATGACTTTTGGCTGTACGGGAGCGCAGCAGCAGCGCCGGTGCAGCAGCAGCTGCTGCTGGCGCGTGCTGTTGTTCTCGTGTGAACTGGCTTATCAGTCTGCTGCTTCCTGTGCCGTTCGTGCTGCCTCTGTCTAAGAATTAAAAGTACTGTATTTAATTTGAGTTGAGAATGGGAGGGGCCAGAGCACCTGCAGCAGCACGGGAGCGCACTACCGAGTTGGCTTCCCGAGTGTGTCTGCTGCTGCCAGCAGCAGCAGCAGCAGCAGCAGCAGCACGTGCCGCTGCGCGTGGCAG
This sequence comes from Eimeria tenella, assembly GCF_000499545.2. Taxonomy (NCBI): domain Eukaryota; phylum Apicomplexa; class Conoidasida; order Eucoccidiorida; family Eimeriidae; genus Eimeria; species Eimeria tenella. Next base: position 179,735 of record NW_013541946.1, read on the forward strand.
CACCTCCACGGGCGCACCTGCTTAGCTGCACGACCGGCGGGCGCACTCGCCGGCGTCGAAGCTCCCCCGCCCGCAGCCGGCGCCCGCTGGCGCCGCACGTGCTGCTGCTGCCGCCGCACCTGCTGCTGCTGCCGCCGCACCTGCTGCTGCCGCTGCTGCTGCTGCGCGCAGGGCTTCCAAATATGGACGGACCTGGCGCCGGCAGTGCGCGAACAGCCCAACCTGATGTTCGCGAAGTGCGCCGTGCAGAGCGGGTCGAGCAAAGAGGTGCTGGTGGTGCAGCAGGTGGAGCCCGCGGGCGGCGGCGAGACCTTCGAAGTCCCGCAGGCGCACGCGTGGAACGTCAACAGCGCCATCGACCCCATGACGTACGGCGACATTGGGATGCTGCCGCACACGAACATTCCGTGCGTGCTGGACTTCCTGCGGCACCGGTACCTGCGGAACCAGATCTACACGTGCGCGGACCCGCTGGTGGTGGCCATCAACCCTTTCAAGGACTTGGGCAACACCACCAAGGAGTGGATCTGCAGGTACCGCGACGCCGACGACTTCACCAAGTTGCCGCCGCACGTCTTCTACACGGCCCGCGTCGCCCTCGACAACCTCCACGGGGTCAACAAGTCCCAGACCATCATCGTTTCAGGTCCTCGCTGCGCCCTGCGCCCCAAACCCTAACCCCAAGCCCTAAACCCTTTTCGAGGCGGCGCACTGCGGCGGGCGCGCCGCGCGGCGCGCTGCTGCGCGGGGCGGCCTTGTGGTGGCCCGTGGGATCTGCATGCAGATCGTGGACTTCTGCATGTGCATGCATGTACTTACAGATATCCACATGTATTTCTTTATTTATTTGGCTATTTACTGTAAGAAGACGTGTATCTGTGGGGAGCTGGGGCTACGACGGGCTTTACTATTGGTTTATTCGCCAGATGTTTTTGCACTTGCGTCGCAGGGGAGTCGGGTGCGGGCAAGACGGAAGCAACGAAGCAAGTCATGCGGTACTTCGCTGCTGCGAAGGGGGGGGCGATGGACATGCGCATTCAAAACGCCATAATGGCTGCGAATCCGGTGTTGGAAGCTTTTGGAAACGCAAAGACAATTCGCAACAACAACTCCTCGCGCTTCGGGCGCTTCATGCAGCTGGACGTCGCGAAGGAGGGTGGCATTCGCTACGGGAGCGTGGTGGCGTTTTTGCTGGAGAAGTCGCGGGTGTTGACGCAGGACGAGCAAGAAAGGTCTTACCACATTTTCTACCAACTCTGCAAAGGCGCTGACAAAGCCATGCGCGACAAGTTCCACTTGCTTTCCCTCGACCAGTACACTTACATCAACCCCAAGTGCTTCGACGTGCCCGGAATCGACGACATTGCAGACTACAACGACGTCTGCGCCGCGTTCAAGTCCATGGCCATGAGCGAGGAGCAGGTCGAGGCTGTCTGGAGCATTGTGTCGGGAGTGCTGCTGCTGGGAAACGTGAAAGTCACAGCTTCCAAGCAGGGCGGCATCGACGATGCTGCTGCGATTGAAGGCGACAACTTGACACTCTTCAACCAGGCCTGCCAGCTGCTGCACATCGACGCAGAGGCAGTGCTGCGCGAGCTCACGCTCAAAGTCACCTACGCAGGGGGCCAAAAGGTGGAAAGCCGCTGGAAACAAGAAGACGGAGACATGCTCAAGTCTTCTCTGGCCAAAGCCATGTACGACAAGCTGTTCTTGTGGATCATCCGCGAGCTCAACAAGTCCATCGAGCCCCCCGAGGGCTTCCGCAACTTTTTGGGAATGCTCGACATCTTCGGCTTCGAAGTCTTCAAAAACAACTCCCTCGAGCAGTTCTTCATCAACGTCACCAACGAAATGCTCCAAAAGAACTTCGTCGACATCGTCTTCACCCGCGAGGCCAAACTGTACAAGGAGGAGGGGGTTTCCACGGCCGAACTCGTCTACACCTCCAACGCCGACGTCATCTCACTTCTCACCGACAAAAAAAGCTCCATTTTGTCCACTCTTGAGGACCAGTGCTTGGCTCCAGGCGGCGGCGACGAGAAGTTCGTGGCGGCTTGCAAGTCCGCGTTCAAGAACTCCCCCAAATTCAAACCCGCCAAGGTTTCGCCCAACATCAACTTCCTCGTCTGCCACACCATCGGCGACATTCAGTACAACGCAGAGGGCTTTCTTTTCAAGAATAAAGACGTCCTCAGAGCGGAGATCATGGAGGTCGTCCAGGCCTCCCCCAACCCCGTCGTCCGGGACTTGTTCGCGGGAATTGTCATGGAAAAGGGAAAGATCGCCAAGGGCCAGCTCATTGGCTCGCAGTTCTTGAGGCAACTCGAGGCTCTCATGGACCTTATCAACGTGAGATAGCCGGCGCCGCGAGGATTCTTGTTCATGTTGATTCGTTGGATGTTTAGTTAGCTGTTTGGTACCCCTGTAATGGCTTCTGTGTGCGCCTTCGTGCAGCATTACCTAAGTTGCACTGGTGGTTCTTAATCAAAACTTTTGTTTTTTCAAATTTCTTTAGCGTATTCGTTTGCGCCAGCACGTTTGCAGTGATTCGGCAGGTTATCGTTCAAAATGCCACTTGGCTGGCGATTTCGGAGTTTGAAAGGATGAGTTGTTTGATGATTTTTGTGCACGCGATTGCTTCGTTGTGTTCGCTGCAGAGCACAGAGCCACATTTCGTGCGCTGTGTGAAGCCCAATGACACCAAGAAGCCACTGGATTGGGTGCAGTCTAAAGTGCTCATTCAACTTCATGCGCTTTCAGTGCTGGAGGCGCTGCAACTCAGACAAGTTGGCTTCTCTTACAGGTAAATTGGACAAACAGTATCTCTTAATAGAAGTAAAGGTTGACTTTAATTCATAAGCAGTCAGTTTTTGTTTTAACGAAAAGCTTCGCGCCGGTATAAGTAGGAGTGCGCGGTGCTGGGGTGGTGCGAATCTCGCTTTGCTGGCGCCACATATGAACTTGCATGCATATACTTTAACTGCTTACATATAGTATACATATAAATTCCGAATTATTACACGCATTTGGCGGCGCGCTATTTATTGACTTCTACCTGCATGTCTGTTGTCCTACCCACAGACGCCCCTTCAAAGATTTCCTGTACCAGTTCAAGTTCATTGATTTGGGCATTTGTGAAAACCCCAACTTGTCGCCCAAGGAGGCCTGCGAGGCTCTTCTTGAGAAGGCTAAAGTCAGCAAGAGTGGGTGCCAGGTAAACAGGAAACAGCCAATTAAATGACTGCACTGTTATTCACCGTCAGTATTAAAGTTTTTGATTAAGTAGCTCGTTGCCTAGATGTTCAGTGCAGCATCAAGATGAAATGAGACGCTGTTTAGGGGGCGTTGAATAGTTGTCGAAAATTCATCACGTTTTTATTTAAAAGTGAATGAGTTCAAGCTGCTTTTTGTTCTTGAAATAACCAAGAGCCTCTCTTAGCCGGTTGTCTTCGATTTCTGTAATTGCACACGAGGAATTAGACTGATCACACGTTAAATTGAAGTGGATCTTAAACATAAACCCTAAACCCTCGTGCTGCTGCTGCTGTTCCCAGGTGGGGAAGACCATGATATTCCTGAAGCAGGACGCAGCGAAACAGCTGACGCTGCTGCAGCGGCAGTGCCTTGCTGCGTGGACTCCGGTAGTTAACGTTCTTGAGGCTTGCTATTTGAAGCTGAGGCTGAAGAAAGCTATTCAGAAGAAGCAGCACTACATCATCCGCACTCAAGCACACATCAGGAGGTAGGCAAAAAGGGTTTAGGGTTTGGCTGGTGGCTTCGGTCTAGAGTCTGCAGAGAACTGCAGCAAGTATTTAGGGTTTACAGCGAAGGTCTTGGGGTTGCATTGAAGTGTGATAGTATATATGCCTATGTGGGCCTTATAAAGATTTATAAGAATACTTATAATACATATGTACTGCATGTTATGTTATATTTAAGCAAGAACGATTATACACACATTTCTGTCTTGCCCGTGTGGGTTGTGTGTGTACTTGTCTGTGGGTACTTGTGATTTATTTATTGCTTTGCCTTATTACTTCATTATTTTGTGCTTTGTTTTTAATTTGAATTTTGCTGCTGCTGTGCTGCTTGCTGCGTTCAGACACATTGTTGACCACAATGTCAGTCCGCCGGCGATTACGAAACTGTTCTAAGCGCAGCAGCAATTTATGCAGCAACAGTAGAAAAGCACATATAAATAAGATATATAATATATACAATATTTAATATGTATATGGTTCAATGTAAGACAAAGTTCAGCGTCTCCGCAGTAGATTACACTCGCTTTCCTGCACGTACGTATATATGAATATAAATATATATGTATATACATATACAGCGTCTTCTTTACCTTGCCTCCCCCGCACTTTTGTTGTTAAACTATTTGTGTGTTCTTTGTTCTCTTTGGCTTCCATTCACCACTATGTCACCGTTTCCTGAGCGATTGTGTCTACAATGACATCTGCTGCTACAGCGGCAGCTGTTGCAGGGCAGCAGGGGGGCCCCTGCTGCTGCAGCAAGAGCAGCGGCCCCTTGCTGTTGCTGCTGCAGCAAGAGCGGGGGCCCCCACTGCCGCAGCAAGTGCAGGGACTCGTGCTGCTGCAGCTGCAGGAAGAGCAGGGGCCCCTGCTGCTGCAGTTCGCGCCCACAGCGGCGCCCACAAGTTAAAGTTTCAATGAGACAAACAGTGATGCTTCTTTTCTTTGTTGCCTCCTGGCCTTGTCTAGCGAAGGAAGCGGCACTATAAGCCAAAGATCCCAAGTAAAGGAGCAAACAGAAATAAAAGATACAATAAAGAGCTCCAAAAGATACAAATTAACTGACTAATCAATGTTAGATGACAGGAAATCAGCTAAGAACGCATAGAGAACGAACAAGGACTTCGCCTGGGAAGCCACACTGTAATAGAAGAAGCCACTCTTATATATGAGTGTGTGCTGCATAGTATGGTAGCGTGCACCTAATTAGTATAATATTGCATAATACTATCATCTAGCAAGTATATTATTTAGCTATTTACTTAGTATAATATTGCATAATATCATCCAGCAAGCATATTATTTAACTATATTATTCAATTACTTATTAAGCCTAAGTACAAGGCACTCGTTTCGCCAGGCATTGAAACAGCAGCGGCAGCTGCACGCATGGATCTGGTGCACAGTGTATATACGGTATTTGTTTACTGTGTCTTTTGTGCAAGCATTACAATCTTTACGAGAAAATGTTTTCACCATATAATTAAATGTTTATTTCCATGAAGTTGGCAGGCGGATGTATTTGAGTGGTGACAGCTGAATTCATGTAAGCTTCAAAACAGCAAATAGCTGTTCAGTTTAAAAGGAGGAAATAGTAATTCAAATTGCTGCTGCTACTGCTGCTGTTGTTGCTGCTGCTGCTGATGGGGAGTGAGGCAGAAAACCCACAAATATACTTTAGGAAAATATTTTGAGAAAGATAAATGCAAAGGAGTCTCGTTGGTGACAGTTGAAAAAGCGCATATATGCCAAGGAGGCCACCCACGACTTAACGCATATTTAAACATATTCATCGTTGGAATTAAAACAATTTAATCAATTTAATCATTTAAACAGACAAAAGAGAGGAGAAGGCCCTCTCTTTTTATGCAACTCCCTCAGGGAACCCGCAGCCACTGAACTGTAGCTGCTGCTGCAGCTGTTGCTGCTGCTGCTGCAGCAGAAACTGCTGCTGCTGCTGCAGCTGCGGATGAAGCCTGCGCATGTGCTTGTTCGTGCTGCATGCATTCGCCAGCAGCACCTTGATAAGTTTTGCTGCTTCCATTAATTGTTTATCGCCTCCCGCTTCTCCCTCAACCACTCCATCTAAAAATGCACTAATGGACTCAAAGTCCAGTGAGCTGCCTATACACCCGAAACCAGGGGCCCCCAAACTTAGGGGGCCCTCCCCTTCTGCTGCCTTTACCCAGTCCAGCAGCAAGCGCAGCATCACGCGCTGCAAGTGGCTACGGACAAGAGCAGCAGTCACGAGAGCTTGCTGCTGCTGCTGCTGTTGCTGCTGCTGCTGCTGCCGTTGTGCATTGAAGATATCACAGGCTTGCTCTATGAGCGCTTCTTGGGCCAAAAGTTGCAGATACACCTCAAATGAATCCGACAGGGAAAGTGCTGCTGCCCGCGGCCACCCAAGCGGTATCAGCAGCAGTTCATCTGGCAGCAGAGACGTATCCTGCTGCTGCTGCTGCTGCTGTTGCTGCTGCTGCCGCCATACGGCATGCAGCACTTCCAGGCAGCATCGAGCCAGTATGTTGCCCTTCTGCAGCACCTCCTTTGCTTCTGCTGCTGCTTCTGCTGCTGCTGCACAATCTGGAGGCGAAGGCAGCCCCGTCCATGCGAAATTGCAGCAGCGCAGCAGCAGCAGCAATACGGGACTCCCGTCTAGCTGCTCCGAAGCAGGAAGCAGTTGCTGCAGCAGCCTGCGGCAGCAGCAACACGCACTACTTAGAGTTTCCAGATTGCACACGCGTGAGAGAAGCAACAGCCATAGCAGTAGCAGCAGCAGCAGCAGCAACAGCAGCAGCAACAACAAAAGCAGCAGCAACAGCAGCAGGTCTCACCTCACGGTAGGGCACGCCGCATCTGTGGACGCCTCAAGAAAGAGGCGCGACAGCAGTGCAGCAGTTGCTGCATGCACAGTGGCAGTGACTCCGAGCATCTGCTGCTGCTGCTGCTGCTGCACAACAGCTGGCAGATGCAGCGCCAAGTCTAGCAGCAGCGCGCGCAGCGAAAAGTGGGGGGCGTCAGCAGCAGCAGCAATTGCGAAAAGCTGCGGCACTGGCAGCAGCGAGAATCGCAGCTGCCACACAGCCCCTTCTTGGCTGCACAAGGATGCCACCCACTGCTGCTGCTGTAGCTGCTCCCGCTGCTGTGGCTGCTGCTGCAGCTGCAGCTGCAGCTGCTGCAGCGCCACCCAGTGCATCAGCGGCAGCTGCAAGTCTTTGAGGATCTGAGGGAGAACGCACAGCAAACAGGAGCAGCACGCCATTGCAAATGGTGCTGCAACTACCCTTCTGCTGCTGCTGCTGCTGCTGCTGCCAGTTCTCCTGATATCTCTGCTGCCTCTAGTGCTGCTAGCGCTGCAGCAGAAACAGTTTGGTGGGTTTGCAGCAGCATACCGTCTGGAGAGCCTCGAGCGCCGAGATGACCTGCTGCAGCAGCTCTATTTCCTGCTGCTGCTGCTGCTGCTGCGGCTCAATAATTGAGCAGAAGAGTGAAGCAAGCTCTAGGCCACAGAGAGGTTCCCATGTACCAGCGGCAATTGCTGACGACCGCTGCTGCAGCAGCTGCTGCAGCAGGCGCAAGGCTTCTGCTGCTGCAGCGCAGCGAACTGCTGCTGGCAGCGGCGGCTGCTGCTGCGCTGCTTCCGTGGCGGCCAAAGCCGTGTATATGCTTGCCGCCAGCAGCAGCAGGTGCCACTGCTCCTGCTGCTGCTGCTGCTGCTGCTGCGCGTAAAGCTGTGCCAACACTCCTCCTTGAGGCACGAGGCCTCCACTGAAGCAGCAGTGCAGATAGGCACGCACAATTGACAGTGCCCCAGGATCTCCACTACTACTGCTACTGCTGCTGCTGCAGCTTTTGCTGCTGCTGCTGTTATTGCTGCTGCTGCTGAAGATTGCCAAGATAGCCGAAACTGCCCAGTGCTGCTGCGCCTCAGGGCGGCAGCGCAGCAGCAGCCCGCAGCAGACAGAGCTGTCGAGGGCATCGCATGCAGCAGCCACAGCAGCGTGCTGCTGCCCTGGATCAGCCGCTGCAGGGGCGGCTGCTGCTGCTGCTGCTGCCGCTGCTGCTGCTTCCCTGCTGCACTGCAGCGACTGCTGCTCATGGACCTCAAAAAGAGAATCAAGCGCCATCCACTGCAGCAGCTCGCCCGGCAGCAGCAGCGGCAACTGCCCTCCACTGCTTCTCTCCACTCTCTTCCACAGACCCTCTACAAGCTGCTGCTGCTGCGGCTGCTGCTGCTGCTGCTGTCCACAGGGCTGCAACGTTGAACTGTCGAGCAGCAGCTGTTCTGTGGAAGTGTAGCCAAGCACCCGCGGCAGCAGCTGTTGCCAGCCAAGCGCAGCAGCATCCCGGCTGAAGGTGCTGCTGCTGCTACTGCTGCTGCTGCTGCTGAGGGCAGCAGCAGCAAGGCGGACCGCCTCCTTGAAAGCCGCAACAACATCTGCAGCTTGCAAATCACTTGAGTAACATGTGAGGCGCCCTTTTGGCGGTGCTGCTGCTGATGCTGCTGCTGAGACCAGCTGCTGCACTGCTAGATGCATTGCTGGATACGAGTCATCGTGCTGCAACAACAGCTGCAGCAAGCACTCCGTCAGGAGCTCCCGCTGTAAACAAGTACAAAGTGCAGCAGCAGTAGCAGCAAAATTGCAGCTTGAAGTAGCAGGAAGCAAGGAAGTCGCTGGCCAATCGACCGCCGTGGAGTCCCCAGCAGCACCAGCAACAGCAGCAGCAGCATTTCCTACCTTTTGCTCAGCCCCGCATTCTGCAAAGCAAGCAAGAAGAGCATTAGCCAGACGCAGCAAAAGCAGCGAGGGCTTCTCTGCCTGCTGCTGCTGCTGCTGCTGCTGCGGCTGTTGCTGCTGCGTAAGTACCCAAGCCCACCAACGGAAGAGAGCACGGCCGTCTGCTGCACTCAAAGCCCTGCACACAGCAGCAGCAGACACAAACCCAGCGTTTGCTGCTGCAACCGTAGCTGATGCTGTTAATCCAGCTGCTGCTGCTGTTCCACCAAGTGCTGCTGCAGCTGCTGTGTTTGCTAGGACTATTCCTGCTGCTGCTGTGCTGGTTCTGACCAGCGCAGTTTCGATCTGAGAGCCGTAGCAGCGCTACTGCTGCCGCTGCTGCTGCTGCTGCTTGCTGCTGCCACAAGCTGCCCACACGGGCTGTCTTGACACAGCAGCAAGAGGGGGTGCTGCTGCTGCTGCATCAAGATCGCAGTGCCGAGGCAGCGCCAAAGCCGCTGCTGAGTTCTGCTGCACTGCAGCAGCTGGGCAAGTGTCCTGTTGCACATCAGGTGGCTTGCTGCTGCTGCTGCTGCTGCTGCTGCTGCAGACGCACCCCTAGACAGGGCGTCTGCCTGCTCCCAAACTAGAGCTCGGCTGCTGCGAGGCAGCGGCTCTATAGCAGCAAGCAGATGAAGCATCTGCCGCAGCAGCAGCAGCAGCAGCACAAACCCCAGCAGCCGCAGCAGCTGCTGCCGGTACAGGGATCCCCCGGGTGCTGCCTCTAGCAGCCGCCGCAGGCTTCCGGAGCTGTCTATACACTCCACCAGCCGCTGCAGCATGCCACTGTCCATGCTGCTGCTGCCTTTGCTGCTGCTGCTGCTGCTGCTGCTGTTCCTGCTGCTGCTGCTGCATGCAAAAGTCCAGGGAGGCTGGCGAGCAGCAGCAAGCGCATGCACTAAAGAAGCAGCAAGAGTGGAGGCGCGGGGCCCCACAAGCAGAAGCAGCTGCTGCAGCAGCAAGTCCAGCTGCGCGCAGAGCCACTCCAGATAGGCAAGAGGCAGCCGGCAGACGGGCGGTGTTGCTGCTGCTGCTGCTGCTGTTGCTGCTGCACTGACAATGTCACTTGCTCCGGCTCCGCCCTGCAGCACAGCAGCAGCAGCAAACGCACTGCTGCCTACACCAGAACAGCCACTGCAGCTCTAGCTAGCTAGCCACGCGCAGCTATGACTATATACCGCTAGCTATAGCTAGCCAAAGCAAGCTACAGCTAGCTAAAGCTAGCCAAAGCGAGCTACTGCTAACCACAGCGAGCTACAGCTAGCTACAGCTGGCCACAGCTAGATACAGCTAGCCACAGTTAGCTACAGCTAGCCACATCTAGCTGCTGGCGCGTCGCAGCGCACTGAGACAAATGCTCACGGCAAGAGAGAGCACCTATGTTCAAAAAGCCAGGCCACGCCCTCACCTGCTGCTGCCTCTGCTGCTGCTGCTGCTGCTGCTGCTGCTTCGTGGCCGCGTAAAGTGGAGTTTCCCACAGACTGCCCACAAGCAGCGCCAGACGCATCTCTAAGGCTTCAATCCACTGGGGCTGCTGCAGCTGTTGCTGCTGCTCGTTGCTGCTGCTGTCTTCTGTGTCCGCGATGAGAGTCAGACGCGGCAAATGGTCCTCCTCCAAAGACATGCTGCTGCTGCTGTTGTTGCTGCTGCTGCTGCCGCACGGCTGCAGAGATAGCAGCTGTTGCAGACAGCCCCAGCGTGTTTGCGGCGCTGCTGGAGGCACAAGAGGAAAGATTCTCCTAAACTCAATAGCAGCAACTGCTGCTGCTGTTGCTGCTGCAGCAGAATCTGCTTCGACTTGCAGGCGGCCCAACACACTGCGGGACTGCTGCTGCTGCAGCTGCTGCCGGACAGTCTTTGCTGCTGCTCGGTGAGCTCTCAATGCAGCAGCAGCGCGTCGCCCTGCTGCTGCACCTACTGCAGCACAACACACGCTGCTGCTCTTGCTGCTGCTGCTGCTGCTGCTGGCCACGACCTCAACAAGCAAGAACTCTGTGGGCGTGAAAAGCCACATTCGTCTGCTACTGCTGGCAAATGTATTTGCTGCTGCTGCTGCGGCTGCAGCTGCTGCTCCCATCCCGTGTCCTGCTGCAGCAGCTGCAGTGGGAGAGGCCAAGCCGGGAGGTACACCCTCTATGTGCTCCCCCAGCAGCAGCCGCAAGCTGCCGCTGCTGCTGCTGCTGCTGCTATCGTGCTGCGGGTGCTGCAGCGGCCACCACAGTAGTCGGTCCTCCGTTGCTGCCAGCAGCGGAGAGCGCAGCGCCAGCCGACAGCAGCAATGCAGGTGCATCGGCTGCTGCGCTGCAGCAGCAGCTGCTGCAGGATAAATTGCTGCTGCTGCTGCTCCGGTATGTGTGTCTGAGGGCCAGGAAACGCGTAGCGACAGCAGCACCGACTGGCTGTCTGCAGCAGCAAGCTGCTGCTGCTGCTGCCGTGCACCGCTGCATGCAGCAGCAGCGCCCTCGAAAAACACAAAAAGCCCACTGCTGCACAATGCAACAGCATTCTGCTGCTGGTGCTGCTGTTGCTGCTGTTGCTGTTGCTGTGTGCCACGAAGCGTCAACAGAGAGCCGCCCGCACCTAAGGCTTCTGCATCGCCTCTGCTGCTGCTGCTGCTGCTGCTGCCTTTAGCTTCTGCCAGCTGCTGCTGGCACTGAGCTGCATCCGGCGAGTGCAGAATAGACAGAAGACGCAGAGAAAACTTCCCAGCTTTGCTTGAACAGCAGCTGCTCCTGTCCCTGCTGCTGCCGACCGCTCTGCCGCTGCTGCTGTCAGCTGCATCAGCAGCAGCAGCAGCAGCATCAGCAGCAGTTTGCTGCTCAAGGCCGACTAGCAGCAGCACGCGGTCACCCCTGGCAGTGATCAGCGTCAGCAGCGGCTGGCCGTCAGGGGTGAAGGAGCACAGCAGATCCACAAGCTGCAGCTGCTGCTGCTGCCGCTCCTGCAGCTGCTGCTGCTGCGGCGGCGGCAGCAGCAGCAGCTGCTGCTGCTGAAGCTGCTGCTGCCAACAGCTTGCAGACATGTAAGCCACGCACTCGACGCCCACGGGAGGGCCTGGGTACTGCTGCTCCCCTAGGGCTTCAGCAACAGCTCCGAAGTCTGCTGCTGCTGCTGCAGTACTAGCTGCTGCTGTTGCTGCGTTTCCTACTTCTTCCCGGCAAACAGGACAATCGCAGCATCCATCATGATCAGTTGACTGCGATCCTGCAGCGTCTTCAGCAGCAGCTGCTGCTGCTGCTGGTGCTGCTGCTGCCGCTGCTGCTGCTGCTGTCACTGGTGCAGCGGATGTACCAGATCGCGAATAGGGGAGTTGGAGGCTGCAGCACAGCAAGACCAAGCAGCAGCTTCAAAGAGTTTGGCAGCAGCAGCAGCAGTCTCAGCAGCAGCAACGCCCGCAGCAGCAGCAGCAGCACCGGTGGAAGCCAACAAACAAGAATGCAGCAGCGCAGCGGCAGCAACAGCAGCAGCAGCAGCAACTGCAGCACCTACAGAGCAGCAAGACCCTTGGCTATGCGTGAGAGCAGGCGGCCTTCTTTGTGTCTGTGCAGCAGCAGCAGATACACCCCGCTGCTGTCATCTGCTGCTGCCAGCAGCTTATCAGCCACTTCCTCTACAAAGATGAACCCGCGACGGCGCCCTGCTGCTGCTGCTGCTGCTGCTGCTGTTTGCCGCTGCAGCCGTTGCACTGCCGCTGCAGCTGTTGCTGAGCAGCGACTGCAGGAGCCGTCGGCTGCTCCGTTGCTGCTGCCTCTCCCGCTGCCGCTGCTGCTGCTGCTGCCTGCGGCGCTGCAGCAGCAAGTGCTGCTGCAGATGCTGCTCAGGCGGAGAGGCAGGCGCTGCACTTTGCTGTTTGCTGCTCTTTGATCAATTGTGAACTGCAGCAGCTGGCCCCCAATGCAGGCGTAAAGCGAGCAGCAGCCATCTTGCTGCTGCTGCTGTTGCTGCTGCTGCGCGAAAAGGCGAGGCGCGGAGTGCCAGGGGCTGCGGTACAGCTGCTGCTGCTCCTCCTCGAGTTGCTGCTGCCGCTGCTGCAGCAAACACCGAATGTCCGAGGGCAGGCTGACGGCCAAGTCCTCCAAAGCAACCAGCTGAGCCATCCACAGCTGCTGCTGCACCCCGTTGCTGCTGCAGCTGCTGCTGCTGCTTTGGAGCTGAGCTGCAGCAGCGGGCAACAGAATCGGGCAGCATCCGTCCGACATGTAGTCAGAAATGCAAGCTCTCTTGTGCTTCTGCTGCTGCTGCTGCTGCTGCAGCAAGACCACAGCGAAGACAAGAAGGGACTGAGTCGTGAGCAGAAACAGCAGCAGCTGCTGCTGCTGCCCCGCCTCCACCAAATCCTGCTGCAGCAGTGCGCCGCGGCAGTAGCAGCAAGCAGCAACAATGGCAGCATCTGCTGTGAGGCGCAGCACCGACGGCTCTGCTGCTTCTCCTGCTGCTCCTGCTGCTGCTAGTGGAAGCAAATAAGCCGTGTTGCCCTGGAAGAGACACACCTGCTGCAGCTGCGGCAGCATCTGCACTCCAATTGCTGCAGGCTGCTGCTGCAGCGCAGCAACGAGAGCAGCAGGCAGAAAGCCCCGCTGCAGCGTTTTGAGGTGTATGTACACCGGGAAAAGAGGCGTTTGCTGCCACACGTCTACTATGTTTAAAGGAGCCCCTGCTGTTGCAACTGCAGCAGCAGCAGCAGACGCATCTGCTGCTTCATTCGCGTCTTGTGGCTGCTGATTCTCCTGCAGCTGCTGCTCACGCGGCGACGCAGGTGCTGCTGCTGCTGCTGCTCGGTGCCACTGCAGCACGCGGTCTACGTCTTTGCGCGCTGTAGACTCCACCTGCTGCGGCAGCAGCTGCTGCTGTTGCTGCAGCTGGAGGGGCTGTTGCTGCTGCTGCTGGAATCCCGCAGAAAGGCACCGCAGCGAATCTGCCGCTGCTGTTGCTGCTGCCAGCTCGACACGGCGCTGAGCCTCGGCAACTAGGCGAAAGAAATGCGCCGCTTCTGCTGCTGGTGGCTCTGCTGCTGCAGTTGCTGCTGCTGCTCCTGCAGCAGCATCAAACACGTGGGGTGAAGGGCCCCCTGCAGCAGCAGCATACCTGCTGCTGCTATCCGCAGCCTCCTCCATATTGTTCCTGTCGCCCCTGCTCCTGATGCTGCTGCTGTGACTTGCGTGAGTGTTTCTGGCAGCGCTTGCTGCTGCTGCTGCTGCTGCTGCCTTGGGGGCTGGGACGGGGGCCCTCCGCAGGGCTGCTGCAGCGGCTGTTGCTGCAGCTGCCCTGAGCAAACGAGAGGCGTCAAATGAGCAGCAAAAGATTCGTGGGCCAGCACGAGAGCTGCTGCTGCTGGCGTTGCTGCCCTTGCTGCAGCTTCTGTTGCTGCTGCTCCTGCTGCTGCTGCATGCGCAAAGCCGGCTTCAGCAGCAGCGAGTCCGTCTCGCATATGTTCCTCCTGGACTGTTTGCTGCTTCTTGAAATAACCAATTTGAGTGAATCTGTTTTCCTTGACTTTGTCCACCTTCAATTTGCTGCTAAGCAGCAGGATCGCAGGTGCTTCTGCTGCAGTGTGCTCCGCGCCGTTGCCTGCCATCTTTGCAGCAACTGGGGTGTACGTACACCTCAGGGTCGCGACCCCCCTGCAGTAGCTGCTTGCAGGCGGCACCTTGACTGCAGCACAAGCAGCAGCAGCAGCAGCAGCTCCTGCTGCTGCAATGGTAGCGACGACAGCAGCAGCCCCAAGCTGGACCTGGTTAAAGGCAGCCGCCGTCGCCTGCAGATGGTTCGTCTGGGGTCATTTGTTGCCGGGGCTCTCTGTGGTTTGCTGCTGCTGCTGCTCGAGCAGCAGCAGCAGCAGCAGCAGCTTCTGCTGCAGCAGCTGCCAGGCCAGGAACAGCAGCAGGGCGAAGGATACCTCATCCGGCAGAATGTGTCTCGGGGATTTTGGCTCATCATGTTTGCTGGCGTTCTAGTGCGGAAGCAGCCAAACAGCAGCAGCAGCAGCAGCAGCAGCAGCAAGAGGTCCTCTACAGCGGACATGGGGTACCAGTGCGTGGCTTTGTTTGTGGGGGGTTGCTGCTTTTTGTTTTTCCCGCTGCTGCTGCTGCAGTGCCGGGTGTCCTGCGCAGCAGCAGCAGAAGGCTTGTTTATTTTGCTGCTGCTGCTGCACCACTACTCTGAATACCTTTTTGTTGCTGCTTTTCACCCCCAGGATTTGTGCTTCGATTCTTTTCTTATAAACAACAGTCCAGTGTATGCAGCAGTGCTGCTGCTGGCGTTGCTGGAGCAGCAGCTGAAGCCTTCGGTTGCTGCTGCAGTGCTGAACAGCAGCAACGCGTTGCTGCTGCTGCAGCTGCTGCTGCACCAGCAGGTGCACCTGCCGCAGCTGCTGCTGCAGGTGCACACTTTCGCGTGGCACGCGTTGCTGCAGCGGCCGCTGCTCGCGAGCGACTTGGATTTGCTGCTGCAGCAGCCGCAGCAGGCGCTGCTGCAGGCGCAGAAGTCGGGGGCCGCCGGGTCTCCCGCTGCAGCAGCAGCAGCAGCAGCAGCAGCAGCAGACCTCGCAGCGGACCCGCGCTCAGGCGTGCACTGGCAGCTCTGGGCGCTGTGGCTGCTCTGCGCTGTGGCTGCCTGCGGCTTTGCTGCTGCACTGCTGGGGCTGCTGCTGCGGGCTCTGGGCTTCTTAACTTTGAAGCAAAACTTCACTCACAAAATTCGCATGCAGAAGCAGCAGGGCCACCGGCTGTGCGTGGCTGGGGTGTACAGACACTGCCGCCACCCGGCCTACGCGGGGTGGTTCTGGTGGGCGGTGGGTGAGTGATCTGCGCTGGATTTCGCTGCTTTTTGTTTTATTTTTGCATTATTTTTCTTTTTATTTTATTTTTCATTTATTTTTATTTTTCATTCGCTTTTTGCGCTTTTTTGGACTCCTTTGGCCTTCATTTCGACCCCGGCTCCCTCGGGGGCTGGGCTGCACACTTTGTTGCAGTTCACTCAAATGTTTTTCCTGCTTTTTTGCTTCTCTTCTGTTGCATTTTATCTTTAAAATAATTCATTTATTTTAAATGAATTGTTTTTAAAACATTTCATTTATTTGTTTATTTCAACTGAGAGAATGCAGTCAGCAGCAGCAGCAGCTGAAGGTTGCGGCGGCGCTGCCCCCGCAGTGGCCGCTGGCCGGTGTTTTTGTGGCAGGGTTAATGGTTTATTCGCTGCTGCTGCTGCTGCTGCTGCTGTTGCTGCTGCTGCTGCAGGCTCCCAGGTGCTGCTGCTCAACGTGGTGTGTTGCTGTTTGTTCTTCGTTGTTTCATTTGTTTTCTTTCGGGAGAGAATTTTTTTCGAAGAGAAACAACTGGTGAAGATGTTTGGCGAGGACTACGAGGTGTACAGACACCGCGTTAGAACCATTGGGTAAGCTGCAGCTCTGGCAGTTCATTTTTAATTGGTTTATTTTCTTCTTTCTTTGTTGCTGGGGCCTTTGTGGCAGTTCATTTTTTAATCCATTTATTTGTTTCTTTCTTTCTTTATTGCTGCAGCTTTTGCCCGGCCAGAACTTGGGTTGTCTTTGTGTTTATTTTTTTATTTCTTTTTATTTCGCTGCTGCCGCAAAACCTTCCATTTGTTTTCTTTTAATTCTTTCTCCTCAAAGTCTCTTCGACGCGCGAACCCTCTTGACCTTAGTTGCTGCTGCTGCTGCTGTGACTGTTGCTGCTGTTGCTGCTGCTGCTGCTGCTGTTTGTTTCTGCAGCATTCCTGGTCTTCAGTCTGCGCTTGATGCGGCAGAGGAGGCGCAGCGACGCTCTTCGCCTTCTTCTTAGTGCGTTGAGTTTGTTTGCTTTTTAAACATGAACAAATGCGCACAAGCATGCAGCAGCAGCCTGCTGCAGCAGCAGCCTGCTGCTGCTTCTGCCAGCAGCAGCTGCTGGAGTAGCAGCAGCGGCTGCTGCTGGCAGAAGCAGCAGCAGAAGCAGCAACAACCTGCTTGCTGTTTTGTCTCTGCATTCAGAGACTCGCGGAACGGAGAAGCTCGGAGTGTAACAAGGCCCTGAATAAAGAATAAAGAACAAATAAATAACTAACAAAACAATAAAGAACAAATAAATTAATAACAAAACAATAAAGAACAATTGAACAAGTAGGAGACAAAACAAAATGAAGCTCCTGTCTGGGGCGCCCTGACAGCAGCAATTCGAGCTGCAGATACACCTGGGCGTCTGGCGCTTTCACGCGAACAAAGTTTTATATAAGTTTCAAACTTCTATTGTTTTTTATTATTTTAATTCTACGCAAACTTTCATTGTTTTTTATTTTAATTCTTTTGCAGTATCGAGACACTTTTTTTCGATTCATAATTCGCGACCCGCCGAACCAAACTGAGGCGTACGTACACTGAGGTGTACGTACACCCCATCGCCGCGCTGCCCCTCAAGAAATCTTTACTCTGTGCCATTTCATTTTATTTTGAGTGCGCGTCTGCCTGTAGATCTCGCGTGCGATTATAGATAAGTATTTTTTATATTTAGCATTCTTTTTCAAGTCCATTATGTGGAAGTTTGCAAATATAAATATGCATTTATGTGGGCTTCATGTAAACTTGAGAGAATTGAACTCGTATTTTTAACTTGGAAGGCTGTTCTCATTTATTTTTATTAATGTGGCTCCTGTACTGGTGCTTTAGCGGTACGTACACCGAACAGCTCAAGTGTCAAAAGTGGAAATATGAAAGTCAAGTTTACGCCTTTTGAGCCCATATATATATATATATCATATATATACAATATATATTAGTAAAGGTCTTAGTGCTTATGTATTGGTCTTAATGCATTTAATGCATGCATTAAATGCATGCATTGTGCCACTAAGACTGCTTCTACTTCCGTTTCGAGGGAGCCCGCAAACGCGTGCAGCCCCGTAAAATCACTTTAGTTTTATCTTTTTGCATTCTGGCTTTTGCGTCTTCACGCATTTCTTTTGAGCCGCCTTTGCTGAATAAATATTTAAATGAAGAAAAGGACTTGCAGCTAAAGGAAGCGGGGAAGATATTAATTAGAATTGCCCCCGTAGCCTAAGAACCAATTTTTTAATTTTTTAAATGTTCTTCAGCCACGCTTTTGCTGCCGTTTTGAACACCGAAAAGAAGCCGAACTGGTGCTGCCAATGCTGCTTCTGTGGCCTCAAGGTATGAATTGTTGCAGCAATTATAAGTATTTATTATTCTGCGATTTGTTTTAATTGCTGCCTGCACACTGCTGCCGCTGTTAAGGGCATTCAGATCTGGATGGTGCCGCAGCAAGACAGGCTCCGAGCAACAGATATGAGGCAGCAAACACTGGGACTTTAGCGACACCAAAACTTTATATGCATTATATTATTCTAGAAATTAAACATTAAATGATGGGAAGATGCGGAATGAGTAGAAAGTCAGTTTGTTGACCATGCGCAGCTGTCCGTACACCCCAGCAACCCGCCGCGCAGCCGCTTCCCACAAGAGGATTCACTTCTTTCTAACTCTCTGACTCCAAACTTTTAATTCTTTTCAAAATGGGAGACACAAAACCCACTTTGCAAGCGCTGGCTTGGCGCAGTTGGCAAAAAAGACTCCGCCGTCGCTCAGAGCCTTCAGTTCCGTCCCACTCGGCGGCGTCGAAGGAGTCGAAAGTGCAGTGGAAGAAGGTGAATTCGGAGTTTCTGCAAAATTAAAGTGCACTTATGAATGTTTTAAACATTTGATTTGATTTTTTATCCAAATTAAGCGCTAAATTGGTGTTTAAGAAGAACATTCCACCCATCCGCTGTTCTGGCTCTGTGTGCAGGAAACTGTCGTGTGGGGAAGGCGGCATTTCCCAGTTTGGGTTCGCTATAAGGCCGGCGAAGTGAGGCTGCATCTTTGCTGCAGTTAATTTCTAAATTAAATCAAAAGTATTATTTCCACTTTTCTGATTTTTCCACCTCGTCTTATTTCCTTTCCACCTTCCGACTTGCAGCTCGCAGTGAACGGAGAGCAGCGCAGCCAGCCCCGCAATTCCCCCCTGTGAGTTTTCTTTTGAATTTTTTATACCAAAAAAGAAAGCTAATTGCACACATAGAAGGAAGGCTGCTGCGTCTTCCGCTGCAGCAGCAGCAGCAGCAGCAGCAGCAGCAAGTGACGTAGAGGGCGAACTGGGACTGTGGAGGCCGCAGAACAAAAGCAAAAAGACAGACAAATCGCCTTTTTCTTCTTTAACTTCTTTTTCGAAAATTGGCAAAAAAAAGAAAAGCAAAAGCTTGAAAAAAAAATGCCTTTTGGGGAAACAGGGCGCGGCGGCGCAGGTGGAAGTGCGGAAGAGTTTCCGTCTTGCAACACTAAATGTAATTTGCATTTAATTTAATTTGAATTAAATAAAATATTTGAATTTAATTTTAATTAATTCCAATTTATTAATTCATTTCTCTCTTCATTTTATTTTTCATCCCACAGCAAACGACAAGCTTCGTCGCCGCCTTCGCCTCCTCCGAGGCCGAGTCTTCTTCCTCTTCAGACTCCGAATAAAATACATTAAAGGGCTTTTTAATTAATTAATTAATTTATTTCTTTTTTATTTCTCTTTCTTCAACTCAAAAACTGAAAAGCTCGGAGAAACTAGTTAATTAGAAGCCCCCCCAATGCATCTTCAGGGGGATTTAATTTGATTCAAAAAAGAATCAAATTGCAAAAATTTGAATCAAAAGAATGAGAAAATTAAAACAAGTTGAACTCTACAGCTGGTGCTTTCTGCACAACACAAGTTAAATTGAAAGTGAAGGAATTGAATTATTATTTCTCTTTAAATTACGCTTTTTATTTTAAAATAATAATTGCACGCAGCGCATTCTTAAGGCTTTTATTTAATTCAATAAAAAGGAATTAAAATTCCTTTTCTTTTATTTCTAATTGAACTGAGTCTCCCAGGGCCCGAGGCTGGCCTGGACACGAGGCCTCGTTTGCAGGAGCAAATCGAAGTGAATTAAAATTTAACAATTAAATTAAATTAAATTAAATTTGCTGCTGCAAACAGCAGCAAATTGGAAGAATTAAAGGGGCAAATAAGCACTTGGAGAGCAGCAGCAAGAGGCACCCACGGGCGAGCAGCGAAGGGCCACGGCGCAGCAGTGCGGCCGTCCGCGGGGTTTTGAGTGAAAACGAATTAAAAGAATTAAATGAAAAGAAAAACTTGCGGAAGTTTTGGAATTAAATTTAATTAATTTAAAGTTTTCCTTCGAAGTGTTTCGCGTGGCTGTTCACGCAGGTTCGCCCGTGGTCCACCGTGCTTTCCGCGGGACGCTGCAGCTGGAAAGCTGCAGCCTCGCGGCGAAAATCTTGGCTGCACTTTATTAGTTTGAAATAAAACAAGTTGGCTCTTTATTTTTGCAATTGCTTTCGAGGAGAATTCCTTCGAAATTGAATTTGAAGGAGAAGTCCGAAGGCCACCGATGCAGTCGGTGGCTGACCGGCAGCAGCCACCAACCAGCAGCAGCACAGCAGCAGCAAGCGGCCAGCAGCAGCGGCGTATCCGTGTTTAGCCTGCGAACCCGTTTATAAATATTGTCAAATTGAATTTAAAGCAACTGAATATCTGTTACCATAAACTTTGCGATTAAGACAAGTGAGCCACCGTTGGTGTCGACGCGACCGTCTGTGGATGCACAGTCGCTGCAACTCTCGAGGCCATTTCTCCGAACTTTCGACTCTTTGCGGATCATTTCCGTATTTTGCACTTTAGAACGTTTGATGGCACTTGTAAAACTCTAGACACGTCTTTACTTGCGGACACATCGGCGCAGCGGCCACACACACCGGCTCTGTGTGGCGTGCTGCGCAGCTCGCGCTGCACTCTTTGCTGTTTCGGTTTGAACTTTGAGCAAAAGGCCTCTTCCTGCGTATTTCTCGAAGCAGCGAAGGTTAAAAGGCTAATTTTTGCGCATTGTCTGTCTCTACACCCGAGAGACGGAGGGCTCGCGGTGTACACCGTCGCCGCGCCCCTCTTTGTCCACTTGGCACAGATTTACAGTGTCTATACAGACACCCGAGGCCCCAAAGGCCTCAAGTGTTCCCAATTTAATGCTGCTGCCTACTCTACAGGGCCCCAAGTTCCCTAGGGTGCTGCACGGGGGCCCCTGGGGGGCCCCCAGGGGGCTCCCAGGGGGCCTCCGGGCCCCCAGGTGGCCCCCGGCGAGGGTTGGCTTCGCTTCGAATGAGGTGTACAGACAGCTGAGAGAGGCGGCAACTACAATTTACAGCCAGACACAGACACCCCAACGCAGCGTCCTCATTCGTTTACTTAGACCAGTGGACTGACCTTGGGGCTTCTTGCTTCTTCCTAGAAGTTAAAAAAAGTACTAGAGACCGCATATGCACTTCAGAGCAAAAGGGCTGGGGGCCCCAAGAGGGGCTCACACCAAACACGGCCACTGCGCAGATGCTTATCTACAGCCACTTTCTATAGGTAGACAAGAGTAAGATTAAATTATATATATATATATTATATATTTTACATATAAACATATGTATACAAATATATACTTCATATAAACCAAATGGCTGAATACTGAAAGGTTTTAGCAACAGTAATTGTTCACGTTTTCATAGGCCTAGGTAGATAAGAAGTACCAGAACTGCTTAAGATGAGTGCAGTCATTGTTTGCTAATTATTAAGCCAAACACTAGAGCCACTGAGTGCCGCAGTGAGAAGTATAGATTTATATTTGTGGCAAGAAATTGCCGTTGGGCATTTGGTAACTCGTGCTTTCGAAGCCACGGAGTGTATGTACTCCCCCTTCTGGGACACCTATTGACATCTCAAGCCCAGCAATGTTCGTTGTCTGTGTGTATATATATATATAGTTTTCTTCTGCCTTTCTATGGGCCTTCGTTGCTCGAAATTGCTTCACAATTCAGTTATATTGGCGCATGAGTTGTGGCTGGCCCCCAGGGTCCCTGAGGTGAGGCTGCAGTTCATTGCTAGAAGCAGCAAGAGCGACTGTGATGAGCAATTAGCCACAAATGGAAGTGGAATTACTTTGTTGCTTTGGATCAATTCATAGCTTACCGCCAAAGACAGAAGACCCCCTGCATAGCAGCGAGGCAGGGCTGTTGTTCCGGGCCCGAGTCCCAGTTGAGGGGCTGCAGAGGCTTAATAGAAAAAATCAGGAAGTTAATTTCGTTCGAAACGAACTGTTTTTGTTGGCGGGTTTGCGGTGTACGTACACCTGAACTCGGCGCACCCTGAGCATGCGGCCGCGTGGTTGAGGGGCTGGCAGGGGTTGCGGCTGGAGTTGTGGGAGTGGAGTTTTTCTTTTTTGCGAGTCTGAATAATTTAGGAAATAGTGACGAAGAGGATAATTTGGAATCGGGTGGGTGGCGGCGAAGTCCCAGAGCCCCGCGCCCGCTGCGCCTCGGCCTCCGTTCTTCTGCGAACGCCCGGCTCCCGCGACGCCACACATTGCTGCTGCTGCTTCTTTTTGCAGAAACTCTTTTTAGTTTTGCTTTTTTTGTTTATAATTTCCAGTTGTTGCGTTGCTTCCGCCCTGCCTGGCCACGGCAGCGCCGCAGCATGATGCTGGTGCCCAAGCGCATTCAAAAGGAAACACACAACCTTGCCAGCGAGCCCCGTAAGCCCCGCCTTGCTGCGCTGCTGCAGCGTCAGGAGCTGCAGCGCCTCGCTAGGTAGCCGCAGGCTGTGCAGCTTCTTAGAAGACGCGGAGACAGCGGTGCAGCGCGGCAGTTGCTGCAGACCTGTGCTGCTGCTGCTGCAGTTGCTACAGCGGGCGAGCTGCGCATGCGGCGGCCCGGCGCAGGAGCAGCAGCGGCGCGGGGCAGCGCGCCGGCCGGGCGCAGCGCAGCGGGAGCGCTGCAGCCGGCTCCGCAGCAGCTGCAGCAAACCCTTGCAGCTGCTGCTGCTGCTGCTGCTTGTCTTTGCATGCAGCCCCGGGGATCGAGGCCGCCCCAGACCCCTCCAACTACCGCTACTTCAAAATCATAATGACGGGGCCTGCAGGGACTCCCTACGAGGGTGCGTGTGGGGCCACGGCCAAGCCATTTATGCCATTAATGCCATTTAAAATAATCACAGTAATTAAAATACTTCAGCGCTAGTGGCAGCTGAAGCAGCAGCAGCAGCGCGCTTCGAAGGGGGCCACAAGTCCTGCTAAATTGCCTTACATGCGTTTGCAAGTGTTTTTGTCTTTGCCATTTTTATTTTTATTTCCCTTCTGTCTTTGCTGACGGCCAGGCGGCCGCTACCGCCTCGAATTGTTTTTGCCCGAGCAGTACCCCATGGAGCCCCCCAAAGTCCGCTTCCTCACCAAGATTTACCACCCCAACATAGTGCGCCGCCGCCGCCGCTGCTGCTGCTGCTGCTGCTGCTGCTGCTCTTGCTGCTCTTGCTGCTGCTGCTGCTGCTGCTGCTGCTCTCTTGCTGCTCTTGCTGCCCTTGCTGCTCTTGCTGCTGCTGCTGCTGCTGCTCTTGCTGCTCTTGCTGCTCTTGCTGCTCTTGCTGCTCTTGCTGCTGCTGCTGCTGCTCTTGCTGCTCTTGCTGCTCTTGCTGCTCTTGCTGCTGCTGCTGCTGCTGCTGCTGCTGAAACGTCTTTGTTCGTTTGGTTTTGCTGCTGCAGGATGCGCTGGGCCGCATTTGCCTGGACATTTTAAAAGACAAGTGGAGCCCCGCACTTCAAATCCGAACAGTTTTGCTTTCTGTTCAAGCTTTGCTTTCCGCCCCAGAGCCCGACGACCCCCTCGACACCCGCGTGGCCGATCATTTCAAGAACGACCGCCAGGCAGCAGAAGAAAGAGGTGAGAACGCGCCGCTGCGAAAGCTGCAGCACAGCTGCTGCAGCACAACTGCTGCAGCGCAGCAGCAGCTGCCAGCAGCCGCTGCGCAGCAGCTGCAGCGCAGCAGCTGCTGCACAAGAGCTTCGCCCAGCTGCAGAGCAGCAGCTGCAGCAGGGCAGCAGCAGGCTGCTGCAGCAGAACAGCTGGGGGCAGCTGCAGCAGAACGGCTGCAGCAGAGCAGCTGCGCCCAGCAGCAGCAGAGCTGCTGCGCCCAGCAGCAGCACAGCAGCTGTGTGCAGCTGCAGCAAAGCAGCTGTGGGGGTTCCTCTGGCGCCAGTTTCTTTTTGGTTTGCTGTTGTCGTGTGCGCTTTAGCACGGCAGTGGAGGGAGATGTACGCTGGGGATGAGACAATAACGCTGGACTAGAAAAAGGGGAATAAAATAAAAGTGGAGAAGAAATGAGCCGCCATATAAGACATGCGGAGCGACCTGCGGAGGAGGTGTTCCCTTGCAGTGTACGTACACCGCAACTTTTGTTAGCTGCAGCTGCTGCAGCGCAGGCTGGTTGTTGCTTCCTAGAAAGGCAAAAGCGTCTTGGCCGCAGATGTCCAGATAGCAGATTCTGCGGACTTCACCGCGACAAGCAAACAGTACAATTACGGCATATGTGAAATATATAAAACAAAAGGATATGGGTCTCGGTAGTGTGATATAGTGTGGTGTTTGATTCCAGTACTAGACTAGAATGGGGTCGAAGCACCGCGTTTCTCTTTGGGCTCAGGATGGAGTCGCCCACCAAATAGATTTACTGTTAGTCTCAATACTATTAGTCTAAAGCATACATGTTTCGCTGCGGGGTCTGTTGTCTTGTTCTCCCCTCATGTAGTTCTAGGTGCGTTGTCTGTGCCGAGAGTTTTTGATTGTTCGGAAGAATATTCACCAGTAAATCCATTGGTACAATACTAAGAGCAAATTAAAAAGCGTTTTATGTAGAATATTATCAAGTTTTAATAGATTATTATGCACACAGTAGAAAACAGTCGAGCAGAGCAGATCGAAGGCTGCACACGCGCACCGGGCGAGCGCTTCGCCTTCCGCTACTGTGTCGTGCAGACGCAGTGACTTCGTGGGGGCCGCATGCAAGCAGCTGAACTCCGTAATTTTCTTCGACGAGTGCAGCAGTGACTACGCGGCAACTGCTGGACAGCTGCATGCAGCATGCGCCGCCTTCAATTGCAGCATTGCGGGC
This sequence comes from Eimeria tenella, assembly GCF_000499545.2. NCBI lineage: Eukaryota > Apicomplexa > Conoidasida > Eucoccidiorida > Eimeriidae > Eimeria > Eimeria tenella. The sequence continues at coordinate 204,287 of NW_013541946.1, forward strand.
TCCGCGGTGCAGCGCGTTGAGCAACTTCAGTGTCTACGGAAACAGAATCTACACGTTTGATGCCTACAGTCAAGCAATGGCAGCACCACTTTGTCTTCTGAGAAGAGAAGGCTTGTCACTGTGTCTGTCTAGTACTTTCTGCTCAATTCTTGTTTTCCTACGCAGCAGCATGCTTGCTGTCGCTGTGCGTCGCTCTTTCGCAACTTAATCTACTCTATTTGCTCTATTATGGGCGTTATATTACTAGATATATTGCAGGAAACTTTCCCAAACTGGTACAGGATTAGAAATTGCAATGGTTCTCACTGTTCAGCAGTAACTGTTTCCATGAGCACTAAAGCTGCACCTGTACACACGTAGATGGGAATACATCCGTCTACATTGCAGTTTACACCTTAGTGCGTAAAATTAGACAAATGGGAGAGCAATGGAGCCACAAATAAACTGATGGCACTCCTGAACGCCTGCCCCCAGTATCCAAGAGCCACGTTCCCCCCCCCCCGCCCCCCAACTGCCGGGGCAATATATACTCCAAGTACAGCCAAGCTCTGATGCTTGGCTGCGAAGAGTCACTAAGGGCTTTAAATTTGTGGCCTGTAGCGCCATCGAACCCTTAGTTTCATTGGTGAATGAACCTCAAGCAACAAACCACGATGTACACTTAAACTGAATCAACGAAGAAGCCAAGAGCTGGCTCCGGCGCTGCGGGCTCCCCTAACTGTTCCTAGGCAGCCGCTCACTTACTGCTTATTGCTGATTAGCTGTTCAAGAGCTGCTGTTGATTCACGTTGTTCACTTCTGGGTGGTGAGTTGCAGCTTGGCGCTCTGGTCCGGGACAAGGAAGGCGCAAATGAGACTCAGGAGGGTGCAGAGGAAGGTGAAGGCGCTGGCGATGATGCCGACGACGCCGGAGTAGCCAATTTGGCCAAAGAGAGCCAACATGAAGTTCCAGACAAAGAAGTGGGCGTAGGTCTTGCACATCCAGCCCAAATTGAACTCCCCAAAGTGGCAGAAAATGGAAATCATACCCATCACAAACGGGGTCCATATATCGACGAACACGTCGGGAATAAACGAGAACATAGCTATGCGCCAGGAGTCACGGTTATAGTCCTTGGTGAAACTGTCTTCATACACAACGACGCGGGGAGACACAGCAGGCATCAGAAAGAAGAACACAATAATAGACAACACGCCACAGGCAAAACCCATCCAGCTCGTGACACGAGCCAGCGTCTGCTTCGCGTCTCCCATCTTCAACGGATATTTTTTGCGTGAATGTTGGAGAAGGACCTAAAACAAAACAACCAGTATCATGAGACGCGCAAGGCTCCACTCTACATACAGCGACTATTGTGCATGGCACAGTAGCTCCTCCCAAATCATCCGAATACGAATACACGCTCAATTAAAAAGTCGACAACCAAAACATATAGCTCCTTTAGAAAAGCAGGGCAGTGAATGGTGACCATCTGTGTGACGCAGCACTGCCCGTTCTCGATAAGGTCGGCCTACGCCCATGACCCAATAGCCCAACACAACAGAACCATAGACTTCCAATTGGATTTCCATGTAGTGGCTGCAGGGAATGAACAAATCTTGCTTACTGTATGCAGTCGAAGCTTATTAGTTAAGCCTGAATCTTCCGCAGTTCAAGACTCCAAGCCGGCTTGACTCAATGCGCTATGCAGCGCACGAACAGATGTGGGCGTGAGTTTAACTGAATAGTAGATTAAGATTTCTTCTCAAACCTACAAAGCCATAATTATGAAGTGCAATCTTGGCGGAGTATGCAACAGCTGTGTTCATGATCGGCTGCAGGCCGCCGCTGTTGGGGAACCAATGGTGTGTCAGCGCTTGCTGCTCGGTAGCACTCAGCACCCAGCTTCAGCTTCCGTCGGCACATCGACCTTACGTGCTATTTCTCATTGTATTTTAATTGGTTTGCTTAATTTCACACTTTTGCATCGTAATTTGCTCTACATGTTGCTGGAGGCCTTTGCGGGCCGCCCAATGTTCCCAGCGGCGCCGGTCGCTGTCTAGCTGTTGAGTGCAGTCCCCTGGACTTGAGAACACACAGAGTCTAGTTCCGGGGAAAAGGTGAACGTAATTTACTTTAGTATATTTATGGTGGTGCGCAGACGACGCGGCTCTCAAATGATCAACGCAAACGTGAGGCAGGGGAAGAATTCACAACTGCTTCGAGCACAATGCGCATCCCATCGATTGCAAAATTTGAGAAAATTAGTTCCGGTCAAGGAAAAAAATGCATAGTGCAACTAATTCTTCCCGTACAAATAGATTGCCTAAGGCTGCCAAAAATTGGTGTCATGAAGTGCATAGGCGACGCATATGATGTATAATAATGCTTTATTGGCCTGTATCAAGTCGAACACAAACTAATTGAAACTACCTAATTGAAACTAAAGAAAAAGGGGGCGCTGAGGAGGGTCTCCGAACATCCAAAGCTGGAATGGGATCAGGCGGGCCTGGCTTCCCACATTGGTAAGGCACACCGCACCAATCAAGTACCGTGCCTCCACCAAATCCATGTTGCATTTTCTTGGCTAAGAGCAGCGGACTCTCAGAAACGGAACACCCCATGAAAGTGCGCAAACGAATCCGTGGACTGGCCGCGCCCAGCAGGCAGCTTCACTCTCATGAATGCGTTTCAAAATACCCCCAGGCTTCGAAACGCATAGAAATCTGCCTGAGTATGTTATGCATCGACAAAAAAGTAAAATGTGACATTCAATGCTGCGAACATATGGTACAAAGGATGATGAAGCCGTGGAAATGGTAGTAGTTTGAAGTCCTGGAAATGCCAGTAGTTTCATTAACGGGCTGGAGAAAACAGCTGGCATGAATTACTAAATTCAAGGTCACATCCCTTAGCTCTTCAGCTGCGAAACACGGGAGCAAAGCCACGAACAGACGCTGTGAGTCTCAATACAGGCGTCATTCATATTTTTCACTTCCATCATTTTGAGAATCATCCTTTGATTTGTATGTTCTAGTGCAACGTGGAGGTTCTGCATTCCCGACGCGCTGAGTACCCAATACGCTCACCCTATTAAAGAAGACGCCGGCGAAATATGGACTATATTTAGCTGAATCCGCATTATTTGAAGGCATATTCACAAAGCTTAACATTCTTTGAAGATTCATGCTTCTGCCGGCACGAAGTTGCTCCTAAATTTCTAGCAGGAACTCACTTCTACACGCTTCGCAGAAACTCTGACCTAGCAAAATTTGAGAGATATTTATCTTTAATGAATCACGCCTTGATGTGGCTCTGCGCCTCTATTAAGTATCCCTTCGCAACAGGCCCTGGGTATCCACAGACTACACTTAACAGTAGGTCGGCGGTAGTCATACTCACAAAAAGCAAGGGCGAGAGCTGCTCATCCATCTGCCTAGTATTTACTGCAAGGCACGGAATTTACTAGAAGTAATTATGTTCAAAATTCAGGCTAAACTGCTGCAGGATTGCGTAGCTTATCGCATGATTCGGCACCAAATATCGTCCACCTGTCCTTCATGCACGAGTAGGTATCCAGTAAAAAATTGCCATACAAGAGTAGACCTGCTTTGGCTGGCTTCCTCAAAATTCAAAATGGACTGGTTGTAGCAAGCCACTGACTAGTTTTCCGGAGCGAGCACGTCTCGCTCACAGACTAGACGCTCCAGTGTTCGTCTCCTCATGCGCAAGCCACTTGATACACGAAATTTCTCATTTTATCCACATTCTATCCCCAACGAAGAGTGCGCAGTTGAAGCATGCTTCTTAAAATACTACTGAAGTGGCTAGTCTGGCCTGCAGATACACTCTTCGCATATGATGATGGCGGGTGCCTCCATCTATACAGGACTAAATCAGCAAAGATTTCGCGACGTGTGGGTACTTGGTGGCCAATGGTGACTATATTAATCAGACGCTTTCTGGATATAGTCACAGCTTGCAGGATGCAAGATCTGCCAGATGAAAGAATAACGAAAACCTGGCTAAAACAGGGCAGACGCAATTGTCCAATAAGCAAACAAAATACACCTAAGGCGTAGCGGGTCCCCTCACAGCTTCATGAATTTCATCGCTAGGCTATGGGGAAAAGCAATTTCATGTGCTCCTACTCACAGAAGCATTGTTCCCGTTGAAGCTTTCCCCCAGATTTTGTCCCATCTTCCACTTACGCTATATCTGTACGGATGTGAGAATAAAGCACCGTGTGCACTCTACCCTTGCCCTATGTGAAGCTTTTGGCTCCTAGAAACTTACAAGAAGCGCATACTTAGTAGAAGAGCTACATAGAGAAGAAGAGAGCGAAGTGGGAAACTAAGGGGGATAATGCCGACGCAAGTGATACGATAACCCCAAGTGCCTACCACGCTGGATCTGTTCCCTAAAGTGGCACTGTAGGCCACCCGGCTTCTATGTTGAGGTGCTATTCAATTAAATTCAGTAACTATCCAGGGGAATTCTAAATCAGAGCGAATGCGAGCCGCGCTGGTGACGCTCAAAAGCGGAAGAGCGAGCAATGAAACCGAGGGAAACGGAAGGCCTTCATCGAGATTCGGGAACTGTCAGGATTTTCGCGGACGAAATCTCAGAAGAAGTAGAGTGCGAAAGATGTACAAACTTGCATACTGAAGCCTTGTGACTGTAAATCATGGCTTTTCTCCAGTGCCGCTCGCCAAACCCTGTCCCACCATACACCTTCGCACTAGCACACCCTACGGAGTAAATGATCCTCGAACTGCCACCCAACAACGCAGCCGTTTCTGGTTGAAGTTTTAAGATTACACCTTCACTCAAATTGCTGGGATGGGAAAAGAAAGGCAAAGCGCTGGCCTAAAAGTGTAGTGGCAACAACTCCCAGCACCCTGAAGACACCTCGATTCACAGCTGCCACATACAGCCAGTCAAGCTGGCTTAGACACGTCTGAAGAGCCTAACATTTGGATTCTATTTTAATTATTTAGCATTTACAAGTTGCTCAATGCATTGGTGCTCCGTACAGTAGCAGGTAACTCATCGGCTGCCATCAAAGTCCTTGCCTCTCACTGGCACGGAGCTTTCAGCTAAACTGAGTAGAGATATGTTCAAAACATAGTTTGATGTGACTTTATCAGTTTCTGCCGCACCCAATTGAAAACGGGGCTATTCGGTGATGTGCAAGACACACAGTGAAAGAGGCGGCTTTTGGAAACCCGTGGAAGATCGATTACAGCATAGCGACATTTACCGTTGGCTGCCCACAACGCGCTTCCCACAGATCAAGCCTACGCGAAGTTCCGTTGAGTGCAGTTTTTTTTGTATTTTGTTTTGTGCTTGCACAGAGTATGTTTTGCTTGTCATCATTCCTATTGAGACAGCTATTGTAGGCGCCGCGTAAACCTGGACCGTTTATGTCTCTAGGATAGCCAGGTACTTGGCGGTGCTTGCCAGCCCACAAACTGAACAAATAAATAAATATTCTTTTTTGAGGCATATCTATAAAACGTGAGAGGTGAATAAGACCTGTCATCCCTTGAAAGTCAGATCGGGTTCGACCAAGCAATGCTGCGTCTCTGGGTGGTAGGAAGCATTTGAGATCCAAGGCTGATCATTGAATGCCCCTCCATCCGTTGGAAAATTTTGAAAACTCAACATTTTGGGCGTGAACAACAGAGGAAGGTCGTTTTTTTTCCAGTTGTTTTCCCGCCCAGGATGTGTCGCTTGCTGTTGCTGGTCATCACAGCTGCGAGCACAGTAGTTGCAGCAAATGACTGCCTACAGGAAGAAAGCTCAGTGCCTGCTTACAGGAGAATAAACATGCTGAAGGAAGGTGTCGCAGCACACGGCCAGATTATTTCACCTGGTTTGCGCAGAATGCCGCACCACAGTTGTTCTTTCGTTCCGCACAGGAACTCTCCTGTCAGTGCAAGCCTTGCTGTCCTTCTGTCTTCACTGTCTATCGGCTTCATTGTCGTAGCATGCTACGCCTTACTAAAAGCTTCGCGGACTGGGAAGGCTGGCGGAAAACGCAGGCGGAGGCTCTCAGGCGTCGAGAGGAGCCCATGCAGTGTGAGTTGGAGGCTTCCCCGGGGCACTGGCAGGTGATAAGGGGTTGGGCGCTACAGTTTAGGACCGCTTGATTCCCGATTGCAGGGAGAAAATGCTGCACGGGAAACCGCGCTACTGTTTGTCACAAAGCTTTGTTGGTAGCACGGTGCCTGAATACAGAGAGGGAATTAGCTTTTGTCTCTGGCTGAGCGGAGATACGCTGCAACGTATCCTACAGCCGTCTGTGGGGACCTTCTGTACGGGTTTCACTCGACAGTTCAAGTTTCTAAGCGGAAATGAGTTGCAGATTTGGAAAAGTCGGGAGCATCATGCCATTGGGAGACAATAACACTGAGGCCCGTTTCCCTGCTATGTCTAGTATGTGGGTTTAACGTTACTGGCGTTACTCTTTGTCGGCGGGGTGCTTGTTCTGAGGCAGTGACAGGCCAAAGAGACTACGACGGGCTATCCAGAGTGCAAACAGTTGAACTGGTGTCAGGAAAAGCGATCTTGATATGTCGCTCCTCTGACCTATCTGGAGCGAAAAGCAGCCGAGCACCACAAAAGCGTGTCAATGCTTGGCTGTCTGTTTAACCGGCTTGTGTTTCGAGTCTTGTTTGTCCATGAAAATTCTCTTCACAAGCACACGGAAGTGGTTCGGTGGTTGGGGGAGGCCCAAAGCCTGCGCAGGGGCTAATGCTTGAGCCTACCAGCTAGTACGCTACCCTGCATTTTGCTTCAGGAGTGGGCGTTCTAGTCAGTTCCCCGTACTTGTGCGAGACGTATCCGTTTTTGTGGTACATGCGCAAGGTTCAGGCGAGTCCCGAGGGTTGACGTAGCGTAGCGGGGAATGCAGACGCTGGAAATAGGAGTGTGCGCGTCGCATTCACAAGCGTGTCGGTATTTTTGTCGGATTGCAAGGCTTTGCTGAAGACGTTATTGCGAACATGGGACAGCGTAAGTGCTTGTCGTGTGCATGTTTGCTGCGGTCGTTGCTCATTGCGGGAGATTGTTGAGTATGAAAGTGCTGAGCGCCATGCGTTTCGGCGTCGAACGAAAATCAAGCTGAGCGATTAGTGCGCTTGTGTCAGTGACACGCTGGCGGCGGCGTGATGCTGCTTGGATCGTTTGTGCGTTTGACCGCCTGGACTTCGGAGTTAGTATAGTGTGGCATATAAGAGGAAATGTGGGCCATACAGCTTGAGCACTCGTAATGTAAGCTGCTGAAGCATGAGTGTCATGATCGAGTGTTTTGCTGTTTGCATATTGTGGGAGGCTTTTGGAGTCAGGTGTATCTGTTTTTCGCTTAATCCGGTAAGCGGTCCGGAGGCAGAGTCACTGCTTGTTTGAGTGCACGATGCGCATGTTTTGGCAGTTGTATGCTTTTGCTCCGCTGTGAAATGAGCACTGATCTAGTGCAGCCAAGAAAAACACCTGGCCGATCCAGCGTTGCAGCATTGCGGCAGCGTTTGGTGCTACGGAACTTGGTTGGGGAACGTGTTGAGAACTATTTGTAAAATGAGGCGGCGCAGGTATTCGATGTTCATTCTAGGCCATGACCGCGGCTTTGCGAATTGTTCATTCGTCTGTATGCTGACGTAAAGTGACGACTTATAGGGGTTCAACACATTATCCGTTTGGTGTTGCAATGCTGTTGCAGATGTTGGGTTAGTGCAGCTCAGTTCGTAGCTTTATGGTGCGTATTTTATTTGGTACATGTGTGCGTTGGCGGGTGTCGTGCCCTCGATGTATGCTGCATGATGCTAACACCTCACAGCGCATCGGGTGGTTCGTACATGTGGTTACAAGTGGTGACGTCAAGTCGCTTGTGTGGACTTGTTGATATCTGCGTACGGCCATACTTTGCTGCGTTTTGATGCAGGATGGTGAAACGATTTTTGCGCGTGAACTGCTTAACTGTAGTTGGTGACATCAAATTCTCGCCTCTACGTTGTTTGTGTGTTTGATTGGCCCGTGGTAGAGTATTTGGAAAGTCGTTAGTGCATATTTCACAGCAAACAGCAATGCGTCCTGGTGTGCACCACTCTGAGGAGCAACGGATTCCTCGACACTGGGGCCTGACAGTCTCAGCGAACAGAGCGCATTTGCCAGTGCAGTCGCCGACTGACAAGCGCAACCCACATGCCTATTCAGTTACCGGTGTAAGCATAAGTTCCCTGTGTCCCCTCAATTTTTACGTTTGTTCATGCGAGAAGCCTTGTTGAAGGTTGGATTTAACAACATCCAAACATCCAGGATGTGCGCCTCCATTGCCAAGAGGACGCGCCGCACGTATGAGTGGCATCTGCTGGCCCTGGGTTGAATCACTGTACTGGAGGCAATGCTAGCACGTACCATGTACAGTCGTTCCAGTGTTTAGTTCAGAGGCGGATTGCTGTCATGTGTTTCAGGCTGTGCGTCGGCGTTTTTCATGACAACGGCGCATGGCAGAGGGCTACCTTCCTACTGTAGCTTGTAGGAAGGAATTTATGACGTTGGACCTGTGGTCTTGACGTGTGTTTTCATCTGTTCAGACTAACGTTTGATGGAGCCTTTTGTCTTCCTTTGGCGTGGTATGAGCCTGGCCATTTTACGTGTACTGCTGTAGTGTTACACGTACCTTCCCGTGAGTGCGAGCTGTTCTGCATTGCCAGCCTGTGCGTTGATTCATTTACGTGGTACAGACTTGGCCTTGGCGGCATTATGCACTCAACAAGCG
>NW_013541946.1:213148-259762 GCF_000499545.2 Eimeria tenella
GTAATTTGGGCTTGCCGATGGAGGCCACACCGAAAGTGCCACCAGACGTGACTTGTTTTACGTACGACTTACGAATATTTAGATAACGAGAGAACACGTTGGATCGTGTGACAGATATCACCGTGCAACAAGGGGTATTTGAGCAGAATATAGCCAATTTGGATACTCAGGGGTGAACAAGCGCCTTCTTTTAAGAACTGGGAGCGGAGAATGAGCAGTACCTCTTGAAATACGGAAGAACTTAGCTTCGGTTGCGGAGGTTCGCGCTGATATTTATTTCCGACCAGTTCATGAATGTTGCTTGCAGCGGCAGTGCAACCACAGCACTGCAAGGTTTTTTATTTGCCCTCAGTATGTGAGTGGTGACTCTTTTTTGTTGTGGGCACACAGTGCTGTTATCACGAGTCTGTGGCACGCTTGCGGGATCGCAGAGCGCTCATGATGATGCTGATAGACTGCAGTGCTTTTATGAGGTTGAGGCTGTTGACATGACCGAATCAGAATGTGCGTATGCAAACGCATTTGCACTTCGGTTTAGTAGGAGCGAGAAGCAGCGGAGCACTGCAGGAGCTTGGCAACACTAGGCGACCTTGTTCACTTTTCCGGGCATTTTGGGTTCCGCTCACGCGGACGCGCGGCGTTGGCTGCAGGCGGTTGCCAGTTTAGACTGACTGATACGCGTTTGAGTACGTCCGGGCCTCATGTTCCTTGTTGCATATCGTACTGATTGCTACAATGTGGGTTTCGCTGGAGCGGTATCGTACAGCTGTGGAGGGATCGCTGGATAAAGGTCATACGGGGAATACGTGGTTAGCTAGAAACTGGATTTTGCCTCAGGTGTTTACAATTTGAGTTCTTTGCGTTGAAGGCGGAGGTTTCGTTGCTATGGTATACGGCTGCATGGGCGCAACGTGGTGCTTGGGTGCTTGGGGTTGTGACGACGTTTGGATATTTTCAGGATGTGCGTATCGCCACTGGTGGAATTGCTTAGATTTGTCAATCTTTTGCAAGCGAATTGTCCTTGTTTTGCTGCGGATTGACTAGCTTGAGATGAGCGTGTCATTGTGAGTTGCGCAGCGTAGTCTCATTAACGTCGCGAGGATTCGCCGCTTTTCGCGGGTTGGCGAGGCCGCGGGCTATTAGGTTGCGAGGTGCAGATCATTCCTGTTCCCGGTACTTGAGTGCTGGATAGTCATGATGAAACCTGATTGCTGGCTCTCCTCAGTGCATCCTGCACAAGGCGTTACACATGTTTGCGTATCCACCGGAGTAGTGTTGTAGGAAGGCGGTAAGTTCAACTGGGACCGTGCGGAGCTATCTGCATGGAGATGAATATAAAACAATATTGTCAGGAACTCGCCCTGCCCGTGAACATTCTCTGCGGTTACTCGGAGCGTCGCAGAGCCTGCGCAGGGCCTACCAGCTAGTACGCTACCCTGCATTTTGCTTCAGGAGTGGGCGTTCTAGTCAGTTCCCCGTACTTGTGCGAGACGTATCCGTTTTTGTGGTACATGCGCAAGGTTCAGGCGAGTCCCGAGGGTTGACGTAGCGTAGCGGGGAATGCAGACGCTGGAAATAGGAGTGTGCGCGTCGCATTCACAAGTATGTCGGTATTTTGTCGGATTGCAAGGCTTTGCTGAAGACGTTATTGCGAACATGGGACAGCGTAAGTGCTTGTCGTGTGCATGTTTGCTGCGGTCGTTGCTCATTGCGGGAGATTGTTGAGTATGAAAGTGCTGAGCGCCATGCGTTTCGGCGTCGAACGAAAATCAAGCTGAGCGATTAGTGCGCTTGTGTCAGTGACACGCTGGCGGCGGCGTGATGCTGCTTGGATCGTTTGTGCGTTTGACCGCCTGGACTTCGGAGTTAGTATAGTGTGGCATATAAGAGGAAATGTGGGCCATACAGCTTGAGCACTCGTAATGTAAGCTGCTGAAGCATGAGTGTCATGATCGAGTGTTTTGCTGTTTGCATATTGTGGGAGGCTTTTGGAGTCAGGTGTATCTGTTTTTCGCTTAATCCGGTAAGCGGTCCGGAGGCAGAGTCACTGCTTGTTTGAGTGCACGATGCGCATGTTTTGGCAGTTGTATGCTTTTGCTCCGCTGTGAAATGAGCACTGATCTAGTGCAGCCAAGAAAAACACCTGGCCGATCCAGCGTTGCAGCATTGCGGCAGCGTTTGGTGCTACGGAACTTGGTTGGGGAACGTGTTGAGAACTATTTGTAAAATGAGGCGGCGCAGGTATTCGATGTTCATTCTAGGCCATGACCGCGGCTTTGCGAATTGTTCATTCGTCTGTATGCTGACGTAAAGTGACGACTTATAGGGGTTCAACACATTATCCGTTTGGTGTTGCAATGCTGTTGCAGATGTTGGGTTAGTGCAGCTCAGTTCGTAGCTTTATGGTGCGTATTTTATTTGGTACATGTGTGCGTTGGCGGGTGTCGTGCCCTCGATGTATGCTGCATGATGCTAACACCTCACAGCGCATCGGGTGGTTCGTACATGTGGTTACAAGTGGTGACGTCAAGTCGCTTGTGTGGACTTGTTGATATCTGCGTACGGCCATACTTTGCTGCGTTTTGATGCAGGATGGTGAAACGATTTTTGCGCGTGAACTGCTTAACTGTAGTTGGTGACATCAAATTCTCGCCTCTACGTTGTTTGTGTGTTTGATTGGCCCGTGGTAGAGTATTTGGAAAGTCGTTAGTGCATATTTCACAGCAAACAGCAATGCGTCCTGGTGTGCACCACTCTGAGGAGCAACGGATTCCTCGACACTGGGGCCTGACAGTCTCAGCGAACAGAGCGCATTTGCCAGTGCAGTCGCCGACTGACAAGCGCAACCCACATGCCTATTCAGTTACCGGTGTAAGCATAAGTTCCCTGTGTCCCCTCAATTTTTACGTTTGTTCATGCGAGAAGCCTTGTTGAAGGTTGGATTTAACAACATCCAAACATCCAGGATGTGCGCCTCCATTGCCAAGAGGACGCGCCGCACGTATGAGTGGCATCTGCTGGCCCTGGGTTGAATCACTGTACTGGAGGCAATGCTAGCACGTACCATGTACAGTCGTTCCAGTGTTTAGTTCAGAGGCGGATTGCTGTCATGTGTTTCAGGCTGTGCGTCGGCGTTTTTCATGACAACGGCGCATGGCAGAGGGCTACCTTCCTACTGTAGCTTGTAGGAAGGAATTTATGACGTTGGACCTGTGGTCTTGACGTGTGTTTTCATCTGTTCAGACTAACGTTTGATGGAGCCTTTTGTCTTCCTTTGGCGTGGTATGAGCCTGGACATTTTACGTGTACTGCTGTAGTGTTACACGTACCTTACCGTGAGTGCGAGCTGTTCTGCATTGCCAGCCTGTGCGTTGATTCATTTACGTGGTACAGACTTGGCCTTGGCGGCATTATGCACTCAACAAGCGTTGGGTGCCATGGTTTGAAGTGAATAGATAGACTGCGTCCTTTCCATGTTTGTCGCAGATTGCCTGAGTAGCAGGCTGAAATCGTGTGTTCTGTTTCACTTGAGTGTGTATCGACGCGATAGCAGTTTCAGGTGCGGTTCTTCGAACCTGATCCCCCACCGAAGTTACAAAGCTAGGTCATGCGAAAGTAGTCGCTAGCACGCCGCGGCACAATTCATGAGCACGTGGGGACATTGACTTTTATGTGAATGCACTGCGGGTTTCCGGGGTTTTTACGAAGTGCTGGTGCGGTTTGTACTTTGCATTTCTACTAACGTGAATTGGCGGTTTGAGTCGTGCCGCAGCTTGCAGAGAGGTGAATGCTTGTGCCTATCAGGTTATATGCTACTGCGCTTCTTGCTGGGGCAGTGGGCAATCCACTCAGTGGACGTTAGTTTGTGGGCATTATTTCATGCGGCACGTGTGTGTATGGGTCTCCGTGAGTGCGTTGTCACTGAGCCCATGCGGTTGGTTGAGCTCGGCGGGGATTATTGATTTGGGAAGGTGGCGTATATGCGTTTCATTCACGAGCTTGCTGCAGCTTTTACCTGGTTGCATGCGTGCAGGTGGCGAGGTGAGAGCGAAGTCGTTGTGGACGTGGGACAGCCTAATCGCATGTCGTGTGCATGTGTGCTGCAATCGTTGCCCATTGTGGGGGTTCGGTTAGTTGACTATGGAAGTGTTGAGCCTCCTGAATTATGGCGTCGAGCGATTATCACGATGAGCGCTTGTATCAATAACACGCCTGCAGCGGCGTGAAGCTGCCTAAATTGTTTGTGCATTCGACCTCCTGGACTTCGCAATTACGAAAGTCAGGTATACGGGGAGGAGTGGGAGTCGGTGTGAGCCATCCAGCGTGAGCATTCGTAATGTAGGCTGCTGGAGCATGAGTGTCATGATCGAGTGTTTTGCTGTTTGTATATTGTGGGATGTTTTTGGAGTCATATATCTCCCTTTTCCACTCAATGCGGTAAGTGATCCGGAGGCAGAGTCATTGCTTGTTTGAGTGCACAATGCGTATGTTTTAGCGGTTGAGTGCTTTTTCTGGCGCTGTGGCATGTGCACTGACCTAGTGCAGCCTAGCAAGTGAATTGTCAGGTCCCGCGTCGCAGCATTGCGGCAGTGTTTGATGGTACGGAGCTTGATTGGGGAACGTATTGGGAGCTATTTGTAAAATGAGGCGGCGCAGTTATTCGATGTTCATTGCAGGCCAGAACCGTGGTATTGCAGGGCAGTCGTGAGCGAAGTGTTTGGCTGTTTGGACAACAAAGTCACATGCTGAGGTAGCGAATACTTTGTATTTATATGGGCGAGCTGCCGAGGATTGAGATGTGCATAATGGACGACCGTGCACACGAATTCTCTGAGTTTGTGCCTCCATTGCTTGTTGCATGCTGCTGTCCCATAAGGCGGCGTGCTGCGTTCCGTGGATACTTGGTCTTAGAATGTGTGCACTCATGTGAGCTTGCTAGCGCCAAATAGTTCATTTGGTAACTTCTGTGCGTGCCCACAGATGACTGTATCTATAGGACGCGGACTACTTACCGTTCGCGAACAGCCTGTGCGCTTCTGTGGCTTCATTTAGAGAGACGGGGAGGTTCATGAGAGTAAAGTAATTAATTGCTGCAATTGTCTTTGAAGGTCGTCGTGTGTGGGCCTCTTGCTCCTGCGGTCTCTGTTAATTTAGCTGGTACGTGCTGTGGTAATTGCGAGTCTGCTTGAGTGAACGCCAGATCGCAACTGTGATGATCGGTGCCGCAGAGAGATATGCCCCTTAATATCTGGCCGGTAGCTCCAGTGGAGGTTGCCGGGTCGAGCTTCAGTGCAGGCACGTTTCCAGCGCATCGTACTGGCTTTTCGTGCGATCACACAGAGTGCTTTTTAGTGGAAGCGAAATGCTTAGGACTTGCAGAGCGTGCGCTACTGTGGCTTGATAAAAGTGATTGAACACTGAAACGAGGTTTGGAACATTCCACCGAATTAGACGTGTTCCACGATTGGAAGGTGGGGCTGGACACCTTAGTCGTCCATTCGGTGGCTTGCCAAATTTAAATGGGCATGCTGGGTCACTTGTGGTCTTATTTGTGCATTTAGGTGTCTGTGTCGCTGTGATGCGCAGGACGCTTCGCTCTGCCGGTATGTTTCCTTGACGTGCACATTCGAAGTAGAGGCGCGCCGCTCTGCAGGTGGCACAGTGGGGTGTCTTACTGCTTGCTCCCATGAGGTAATGTGGAGCAAGTGGGACGGAGACTATCTTTTCAGCCTGTGCGTTAGACGTTCTTAATACATCATCACAAAAGGATGGCGTTGCGTCTCGCCGTGTTGAATGGCTTTTTTGCGGCTGAGCTGCTTCCTGTGGCGGCGGGCTTGCACCCGTTGACCTAAGCTAGGACAGGCTTTTAGAGCAGCATGAGCCAAACTGTGGTCCGTGTTCTCAGCGCTGAAACCTTTTGTGAGCAACTCTGATCTGTGCTACTTAGCCTGTTACTTGTGTAAGAACCACCGCGAGTGCTTTTTCAATGCACGCGTTAGGCGTGTCGGTTCCATTGACGGTTTTGCGTTGTAGTGAAAGCGAGGTGGGTTGTACGATCAGCCTGTGCGTTGAATTAGTTGCACAGCGCAGAAGGCAATGTGCACCTTGGCTTTGGTATGCACCCTAAATCAGTTCATGGAATAGAGGATTGGACTGTGTGTCTTGACTGGGCTTGCCGTGGCTGTGGCCACGGTAGTTTGGAGGAGGATGATGTACGCTCAGTTTCGTGGGTGCTCACATGGAGGCGTGATGGAAATTTGAGACATGCATAGTAATGTTGCAGAAGAACAGAAGCTGTAACATCTTTACTCGCTGTTTGCACGGCGGCGTCCTGTGACCTGTGAAAGAGCTCTGACGCAGACCGACGTGACTGCAATTTGAGCCTTAGGACAGAACGCTACAAGCAGACAAAAGCCATAGCATCCTGACTCGGTACATGCATCGCGGTTTCCTGTGGAAGAGTTCTGGCGAATCCTGTTCCTGTATGGTGTGAGCACAGGAATTCGTTGACACTTGCAGCCTGTGCGTCGAAGCGTTTGGAAGGTCTAGGTAGAGCATAGAAGAAAACACATCCAGCTGTTGAAAGTGCCATGTGGGGCTATGGCACTGTGTTAATAGGCAAGGGAGCTTGCCAGCCGTTGGCTCTGTCACTTCCAGTTTGTTTAGGCGTGCCTGATTATCTGTGTGGAGGGCTCTATTCAGGATGGTGGCAGGAGTGGCACAGTGCTTTGCTCAGGCTGAGACGCGACTGTACATTCAGCGCGGATGCTGCCAGTGAATTGTTTTCTTCTGGGGAGTGGACAAAACAAACTGGTCCATTCACGACAGCCTCATATAACAACGAAGCCGTGGTTTTTTGCGGGTGAATACAAGGTAGTACTTTGTCATTGGGTGTCTCGAGTGTGCAGACTGTACGTTGAACTGTGTGCTCTAGCGGAGGAGCTGTGCGTGGGGAGGGCCCTTTACACATCTGTTGTGGTGGGACACGCCCACGTCTATCCGCGGTTGGAGTAGGCGTCTCGTTTGCATTTTACCGCAACGGCTATCAATGGACCACACTGCGACTGGAGCGACATGTTTAGGGCCCTGAATACATCGTAGATGGGATGAGTATTGGGGGAGACGTACGCGTTGACGGTATGTGCTGCTTTGAGAGGCTTTATCTATGATACACCTTTGTGCGTGACGGGCTTGAGGGGCAGCGACGTTTCATTTGGAGATGCGTCGTTGGTAAATGTGAATGTTTGTTGCAGCGTGTGGTGGTGACTCCAGCATCGGGCTTTGGTGGAAGCGTGTAATTTGGGCTTGCCGATGGAGGCCACACCGAAAGTGCCACCAGACGTGACTTGTTTTACGTACGACTTACGAATATTTAGATAACGAGAGAACACGTTGGATCGTGTGACAGATATCACCGTGCAACAAGGGGTATTTGAGCAGAATATAGCCAATTTGGATACTCAGGGGTGAACAAGCGCCTTCTTTTAAGAACTGGGAGCGGAGAATGAGCAGTACCTCTTGAAATACGGAAGAACTTAGCTTCGGTTGCGGAGGTTCGCGCTGATATTTATTTCCGACCAGTTCATGAATGTTGCTTGCAGCGGCAGTGCAACCACAGCACTGCAAGGTTTTTTATTTGCCCTCAGTATGTGAGTGGTGACTCTTTTTTGTTGTGGGCACACAGTGCTGTTATCACGAGTCTGTGGCACGCTTGCGGGATCGCAGAGCGCTCATGATGATGCTGATAGACTGCAGTGCTTTTATGAGGTTGAGGCTGTTGACATGACCGAATCAGAATGTGCGTATGCAAACGCATTTGCACTTCGGTTTAGTAGGAGCGAGAAGCAGCGGAGCACTGCAGGAGCTTGGCAACACTAGGCGACCTTGTTCACTTTTCCGGGCATTTTGGGTTCCGCTCACGCGGACGCGCGGCGTTGGCTGCAGGCGGTTGCCAGTTTAGACTGACTGATACGCGTTTGAGTACGTCCGGGCCTCATGTTCCTTGTTGCATATCGTACTGATTGCTACAATGTGGGTTTCGCTGGAGCGGTATCGTACAGCTGTGGAGGGATCGCTGGATAAAGGTCATACGGGGAATACGTGGTTAGCTAGAAACTGGATTTTGCCTCAGGTGTTTACAATTTGAGTTCTTTGCGTTGAAGGCGGAGGTTTCGTTGCTATGGTATACGGCTGCATGGGCGCAACGTGGTGCTTGGGTGCTTGGGGTTGTGACGACGTTTGGATATTTTCAGGATGTGCGTATCGCCACTGGTGGAATTGCTTAGATTTGTCAATCTTTTGCAAGCGAATTGTCCTTGTTTTGCTGCGGATTGACTAGCTTGAGATGAGCGTGTCATTGTGAGTTGCGCAGCGTAGTCTCATTAACGTCGCGAGGATTCGCCGCTTTTCGCGGGTTGGCGAGGCCGCGGGCTATTAGGTTGCGAGGTGCAGATCATTCCTGTTCCCGGTACTTGAGTGCTGGATAGTCATGATGAAACCTGATTGCTGGCTCTCCTCAGTGCATCCTGCACAAGGAGTTACACATGTTTGCGTATCCACCGGAGTAGTGTTGTAGGAAGGCGGTAAGTTCAACTGGGACCGTGCGGAGCTATCTGCATGGAGATGAATATATAACAGTATCACCTGGTACTCGCATTGTCCGTGAATATTCTCTTGGCAAGCATACGGAAGTAGCTAGGTTACTCGGAACGTCGCAGAGCCTGCGCAGGGACGAATGCTTGGCCCTGTGAGGTTGTATGTTTTGCTGCCGCTTGCTTACTCGTGCTATGGGGTCCACACTTATTTACCTGTGCGGCAAGTACGCGTACTGCGTTCTATGCTGCTGCTGAACCGAAGCGGCAGGTTGGGCTGAGTTGGAATCGTTTGCTTGGGCACACGGGTACACATGCATGCGTCCACCATTGTACCGCTCCTTTTTCCCAGTTGCAATTTGTGTGTACGTGCTTTTTCCCGGTTGCTAGGTTCTGCTAAAGAGGTTGTGAACAAGCACTAGAGCAAAACCGTGCAAGGGAGACAGCCAAAGTGCTTGTCGTGTGCACCGGTGCTGCGACTTATTGGCTTGAGTATGGCGTGTGTATGGAAGGTTTGAACATCATGGCATCAAGCGATTGTCAAGCTGAGCGATTTATGCGTTTGTATCCGTGACATGTTGTCGGCGGCTCGAAGCTGCTTGGATTGCTTGTGCAATCTACCTCCTGGAGTTTGCCGTTACTGCAGCTAGGTGTACGAGAAGATGTTGGAGGGAACAATCGCACCGTAGTATTTCTAGTGCAGGCGGCTGAAATATGAAACTTGAGGATGCAGTGGTTTGTTTTTGTTTGTCTGGGCAGGGCTTCGCAGCAGGGTGTAACTATTCTGTAGCTTATGTCGCACCATATGCAGACGCTGTCTCATTCTTTCTAGCGCACAACACTTATGTTTCAACGCTTTTGTCTCTTCAACTGGTGGTGTAACGTGATCAGGTTTCTACTGACCTGGCGGTCTCGCATTGCACAATTTTGCCAGTGTGGAGGACCGCGTAGTTTGATTAGAGGGCGTTTTGAAAGACAACAGTAAAGCGAGGGGGTCCGCGTCGTAGAACTTGATCGTGGTATTGCATGGCTGTTTTGAACGAGTTGCTCATCCGTCTGGGCAACGGTGGCAGATGGTAAGCGTTGCCGAGACTTGCACAGAATCGAGCAATGAAGTCAGCTTGCACAGCTTTAGGCTCGTCCTGTATTACATACATTCGCGTTTACAGAAATTGTTACCGCGGTGCATGTGCGCCTCATATTTCGTCTGGTGACCTCTGGGACGGATCAGAAGTGGCAGCACTTAGCTCGTAGAAATTGCTTTCCGCTTGACAGCAGCCAGTGCGTTAGTGCGTTACCATGCAGGAAGCTGGTGTCCCTCGTGTGGGTACGCAAGTTCTACGCAGATGGTCGCGTTGCATGGTATATTTGAAGGACTTGCAAATGCTCCTTTTGCCAACCAAGTTCGTGCGCCCTGAGGTACTAGCAAAGCCGCCCGTGCACAGCAGTGATACGGGCTTTAATTCAAGATGCCAGGGAGAGGGAGATTTTGGAATAACCGCCCATCAGAGGCGCAGCCTCTGACGGGCGGTTATTGGCTGTTTCATATGTTAATATAAGCAGACACGCGTATGCTCTCGTTGAAGCAGTTCCTGTTTTACCAGAGTCGAGGTTGTGTCTGTGGCGTGTCTGTCGGTACTTGTCATATATTTGGTCTGTGCGGAGTCTGGCTTGAGAGCGTGTTTTGAACGGTTGTGCTGGCGTTCCTGTGAAGCATACGAGTGAAGCTCCTGAGGCAAACGGAGCACAGCGCATGGTGCGAGCTGCGTGGCCTACTGTCGTGCGCTTTGTGCAGGAAGCGGGAAGCCCTCAGCAGGGATTTGATATGTTAGTGTTCGGCTTTCGTGTTTGCAGGCTGTGCGTGGGCATATTTTTGGGGTACTGGGAGTGCCTTCGCAATGTCTTGTGTGGGTGGGCTGAGTGGAAACAGTACTGTGTGGCGGTGGAGGAAACACACGCTTTGCCTATGAAGCACGCAGAGCTGTTAAAAGCGAGGTGGATTGTCACGGGATACTCGTGTCTGTTTTGCGATGCAAAATGGGCCTATTGCCAGCTAGTACGTTAGGTATTTGTATCGACGGCAATGGCACTGCTTAGGATTGGTGTGGAATCAGTGGAATCAGTGTTGCGTGTGGGTGGCGCGTATTCGAGTCGTGATGGAGTCAGGCGGCTTGGAGAAGCTCAGTTGCTGCGTACGAATCGAGGGTGCGGTTGTGTTGATTTTGTGGAAGCTGTCATATTTGGCCTGCGTCGTGTATGTGTGTGTGGTTGAGTGTGCGATTTGAAGGGGCTCGTTGGCGAGCTTGGGAGGCATGCAGGTGGGACGTTCGGGCCGAGCGCAGTGCAATGCATCGCGAAGGCCGCGAGTAGCGCCGTAGCTGCGTTTCGTGCATGTAGGGCGAGGTCCGTCCCGGGGACTCGGTACGTTTGCGTGAGGCGTCATTGTTTGAAGCCTGTGCGTGGACATATTTGGGGATTTCGTGAATGCCCTCTTAGATGTTGTGTTAGGAGTCTACAGAGTGCAATAATGTTGTGTGGTCGCGCGGACGAGGCGCGCACATCTCCCGTGAATCTTTGCAGAGCTGTTCAGGGGAGCTGGGTTGAGGAGCGGCATTGATGCCTGTGGTTGGCAAACCGTTGGGAGCTGGATTGAGGAGCGGCATTGATGCCTGTGGTTGGCAAACCATTGGGGATTCTGCAAGTCGTAACATTGGTGTGTCTGGCTTGAGAGCGTGTTTTGAAAGCGTTGGCTTGCATGGTGGGGAGGCACACAGGAGGAGCTTTTGATCACAGCGGAACGCAGCGCATGGTACGAGCTCCGCATTCCGCTGTCGCTGCGTCTCGTGCAAGTAGGAAGAGGCCATTAGGAGTAACGCGGCATGTTCGGAATCGTGGTCCGTGTTTGCAGCCTGTGCGTGCGATTATTGTTTGAGTGCATTCGAGTCTTTTTGCAAGTCAGAGATGTTGTGTTGTTGTGGATTCGCAAAGTAGAATATTGTCCCGTGGTCGTGTGGTGGAGACGCGTGTTTTGCTTCCGAGTTTACGAGGCGCCGTTGGGAGGGCGTCGGACTGGCCAGAAGTATCTGTGTCTGATGAGTGGGACAGAATGTGATCTTGATCAGCAAGTGCGTTGAGTGTGTTCGCTGAGGTGTCCTGCGATCTGTTTGGTTTCTGAGGTTGAATGTTGTGGTAGCTGAGGTAGGCGTATGGCAACGGCTGTGAATATTGGCAGACGGGTTTGCATTTGCGCTAGCAGCTGTTGTTAAGTACGGATAAAGGAGGGTGGGCGCGTATGGCTTTATGAAGTGCGCCAGTGCTTAGCGGCGGGCATGGTGAGTGCTACTGAATAGGTAGGGAGGTATCTCAGGGACCAGCGGATGGCCTGAACGCTGTTGCTTAGGAGGGTGATTTGCTGCCTTCTGTATTGCTGGCTTTTTGAAGAGGCAGTTCGAGCTAGGTTTTCGACGTGCGATGCCGAACAGTGAAGGGATATTGAGGCATTAATGCCATCAGGCAGTACGTTGAGTCGACGCACATTTTGCTGCTGCCTTGGTTCGTCAGCTATCGCCCTAGGCTTCGCTGAACAGAGCCAGCTCTGCATGGAGCATTGCTGTCTCGGTTCGTCAGCTATCGCCCTAGGTGTTTGCTAGACAGAGCGAGCTCTGCATGAAGCATTGGATGTGCGCGTGGATTTGCTGTAAGGGGGCTTGAAAACTAGACTTATGGTCGTTGCATGCTTAATCGGCTGAGTGGCGGCGCTTTGTTCTAATGCAAACGGCTGGAAGGAGCTGCGAGCCTTTTGGAGTTTCAGGGAGTGCGTGCTTTTCTTTTTTATTTCTGAGCGACTCAGTGCCTTGTGGGTTGCGCGTGTGGCTCTTGGATTGGGCGAGTTCTGCGGACGTGCTCAAGAGCGTCGAAGGAGACGGTTCAGAGGGTGCATTGAGGAGGGTTTGGTCTTTGCCTGCTTCTAGTGTAGTTTTGGGCGGTAGGTGCAGGTTCTGCGCGCTTCGGTATGGCAAGCGCGTGGCAGTTGTGTGTATTGCTTGATCTGCAGGGAGGAGGCAGTTTTGCACGTTGGTGTCATCACAGTGCTCATTAGGGCGCGCCTGAGAAGTATAATCTGGTTTGGTTGGTGCTTGAGCGGCTGGCTTCGTTGTGTGCTTTTCACGTGCTTGCGAAGCACTTGACTTTTGACGAGCTCGAGTGGCTGCGTTGTTAGGATGCCAGGGGCAGGTTTTAGCTGCGTAGAGGTTTGTGCAGGGGGATACATGGACGAAACGCTCGCAAGAAGAAATGGTGGAGCGTCTGTGGAAGTAGGTTGGTTAGCGGCCTACAGTTTGATCGAGTTTGGGTTGGTAGTTGGCAGCTTCGGCTTGACGTGGCGATTTTGCACGCTGTCCTGCGGTCTGTTTTGATGGGACGCATGGCGGCTTCTCGGGCTCATCGGTCGACTGGTGGAATCGGCGGTGGGCTGCGTAGGCGAGCTTGTTGCGTTGGGACTTGCTGCTTTTACAGCTGCATTGCAAGATAAAAGTGTGGCATTGCGATTGTGGGTGAGTCTGTGCAGGAGGCTTTAGATCTTTGGTAAGTGCAGACGCTGTGGGAATAGTCTGCAAAGTGGAGCGTGTCATACTTGCTGACTGGAGTCGTTGTGTCGGTAGTGTGGAGTGCGGTTTTTAGGTCTCGCGGCTTAGCATGCGAGGAAAGGGAGTCTGGAGGCGCTTTTGCTGCAACTTACTGGATTGTATGCAGCTTTAGCTGCTGTAGTCTATGGAGTCCCTGATGTTCGCAGAAAGTAGGTTGGACAGGAGACGCGGTACATCGGCATGTGACTGGCTCATGAGGCGGGTTCGTGTGGTCGTGCTGCTGTGCGTGAGCATGTGGTAGTGAACGCATTCGTTTCTGTGTGTATCTGGAGAACTTCAGGTGCTGGTAGGTTCGCTGCAGTGCGGAAAGGGCAATGTTCGTGTGGACGGGATGCTCTGTGGAGTTTTCTTGATGCAGCGCAATTGCGTGTCTTCAGTTCGCCGCCAGAAGCAGCTGTCCATTTGCTGTCATGCTCGTCCACACAAGTTAGCATGAGGGGAGCCTGCGATGCTTTATCTGCTTCATCGTTGCAGCCTGTGCGTTGAAGTGGTTTTGTGGGACAAACACGGTGCAGTGGATGCTTCGTATGTGGATAACGAATAACTGGACGAAACATGGCGCCTTGAGGCTACGCAGCATGCTTCTCCATGGACTTCAGCGCATTGTCTGGAGCATCGCTGCAACAAGCGCATAGAGCGTTTACAATTGACCGATGATTTGAAATGTGACGCAGGGGCTTTGTTTGAGTTGTTTGGGCAGTCAGTATGCTGTTCACACATTTAGACGTTAGTGTCGGCTAGCCGGTGTCGGCAGCACGTGGCATACTGCATCTGGTGTTTGAATGGATAGGAAGTGTGTGGAGTAGTTACGAATCGCTAGGGGGAGGGGGGCTTCCGAGGGAGTCGTCAGGACAGAGTCCTGACGACTCCCGTGGGAAGTGGGGCAGTGGACCGAAAGGAGAAATCGTTTGTGTGCTGGCTGGCTGTGTAGGGTTTCTCAGGGTTGTTGTGCTGAGGCGCGGAACGCTCAATGCTGGGAAGCGTGTTTCGCCTTTTGTTGCATGCAGTAAGTAGCCGAGAGTCACCGCGGATGACGCTGGGCGGAACGCATTACCGGATCTTGAGTGTCGCCGTTCCGTCTAAGTTGCAAAATTGCAGCATGCTTGTGTTGGCTGTGAAGTCGTTCGTGGTGTAACACGATCGCGGTTTCAAGGCGTTTCGATGTTCCATTAATCAGCCCAGATCAGCAGCACGTGGGTTATCGCGTCTGGTGCTTGAATGAATAGGAAGTGCGTGGAATAGTTAAGAATTGCCAGGGAGGTCGGGATTTGCCAGGAGTAGTCGGAACAAAACGTAGGCTCTGTAGGGAGCGGAGCGTTGGATTGAGAAGGGGAATCATTTGTGCGTTGACTATGACTATGTGTGTCCGATTCATCCATGTTGTGCGGAGGCGTAGAACGTGCATTGCAAGAGAGAGGACATTGCCTTTCGTTGCATTCGGTGTCTCGCAGAGAATCACCGCAGAATACGCTGGGGAGGCATGCTGGATCCTGTGTCTCCCCGTTGCCGACGTGCATCTCTTGGGTGGGACTGTTTTGGTGCGTTCAGGCTGCCATTGTTTTCGCTAGTATGCCGAGGTCGGCAGCATGCGCGCTATTGCGTCTGTGAATGAGTAAGAGGGAATAGTTATGAATTTCCCGCAAGAGCGGAAGTTGCACGTACTCGCCGACAATGAATAACGTCGTTGTGGGGACGTGAAGCTCTGAACGGAGAAGTGAACCTTTTCGTACGCGTTGTTGTACGTGCTCTACTTTGGTGTGGGTATAGGATGCTTAGCATTTTGTTACGTTCAGCATCTGACAGGCAGTGACTGGCGGCGATGCTGGGGCGCTATAGCTCGAGCCTGAGTTGTGGTGTTGGGTTTGAATTACAAGCGTACAGTGTGCGTGAGTTTTGTATCGCATTTTGGTGATTGCATTTCGACGAAACCGCGTTGTCGTCACGATTCGGCGTTTTTATCTGCCAGCTAATGTCGGGCGCGCGTGGGATATCACGGGCGGTGTTTGAGTGCAGGAAGTGTGTGGAATTGTGAAGAATTGGAAAAAGCGAGGTCGCAGGGAGTTGTTGGTAGTGGACAGAGTTGCAGTGCGACGTGAAGCGATGGACTGAGAATGGAATTTTTGTGTATGCTGGCGGCGTTTCTGCTTTGTTGGGCATGCCTCGCTGATGGATGGGGCGTCCGTTGCTGGATAGATATTTGGCATTTTGTTGCGTGGAGCGTCTGACAGGCAGTCACTGGCGGCGATGCTGGGGCACTATAGCTCGAGCCTGAGTTGTGGTGTTGGGTTTGAATTACAAGCGTACAGTGTGCGTGAGTTTTGTATCGCATTTTGGTGATTGCATTTCGACGAAACCGCGTTGTCGTCACGATTCGGCGTTTTTATCTGCCAGCTAATGTCGGGCGCGCGTGGGATATCACGGGCGGTGTTTGAGTGCAGGAAGTGTGTGGAATTGTGAAGAATTGGAAAAAGCGAGGTCGCAGGGAGTTGTTGGTAGTGGACAGAGTTGCAGTGCGATGTGAAGCGATGGACTGAGAAGGGAATTTTAGTATATGCTGGCGGCGTTTCTGTTTTATTGGGTGTGTCTCGCTGAGTGATGGGGCGTCCGTTGCTGGATAGAGTGTTTGGCATTTTGTGGCGTGGAGCGTCTGACAGGCAGTCACTGGCGGCGATGCTGAAGAGCTATAGCTCGAGCCTGAGTTGTGGTGTTGGGTTTGAATTGCAAGCATGCAGTGTGCGTGAGTATTATGTTTGCGTTCTGACGGAACAAGGTTATCGACGCGGTTCGGCGTTTTTATTTGTCAGCTAATATCGGGCGCGCGCGGGATATTACGGGCGGTGTTTGAGTGCAGGTTGTGTGTCGAGATGTGAAGAATTGAAAACAGGGAGGTCGCAGAGAGTTGTTGGTAGTGGACAGAGTTGCAGTGCGACGTGAAGCGATGGACTGAGAATGGAATTTTTGTGTATGCTGGCGGCGTTTCTGCTTTGTTGGGCATGCCTCGCTGATGGATGGGGCGTCCGTTGCTGGATAGATATTTGGCATTTTGTTGCGTGGAGCGTCTGACAGGCAGTCACTGGCGGCGATGCTGGGGCACTATAGCTCGAGCCTGAGTTGTGGTGTTGGGTTTGAATTACAAGCGTACAGTGTGCGTGAGTTTTGTATCGCATTTTGGTGATTGCATTTCGACGAAACCGCGTTGTCGTCACGGTTCGGCGTTTTTATCTGCCAGCTAATATCGGGCGCGCGTGGGATATCACGGGCGGTGTTTGAGTGCAGGAAGTGTGTGGAATTGTGAAGAATTGGAAAAAGAGAGGTCGCAGGGAGTTGTTGGTAGTGGACAGAGTTGCAGTGCGACGTGAAGCGATGGACTGAGAATGGAATTTTTGTGTATGCTGGCGGCGTTTCTGCTTTGTTGGGCATGCCTCGCTGATGGATGGGGCGTCCGTTGCTGGATAGATATTTGGCATTTTGTTGCGTGGAGCGTCTGACAGGCAGTCACTGGCGGCGATGCTGGGGCACTATAGCTCGAGCCTGAGTTGTGGTGTTGGGTTTGAATTACAAGCGTACAGTGTGCGTGAGTTTTGTATCGCATTTTGGTGATTGCATTTCGACGAAACCGCGTTGTCGTCACGATTCGGCGTTTTTATCTGCCAGCTAATGTCGGGCGCGCGTGGGATATCACGGGCGGTGTTTGAGTGCAGGAAGTGTGTGGAATTGTGAAGAATTGGAAAAAGCGAGGTCGCAGGGAGTTGTTGGTAGTGGACAGAGTTGCAGTGCGATGTGAAGCGATGGACTGAGAAGGGAATTTTAGTATATGCTGGCGGCGTTTCTGTTTTATTGGGTGTGTCTCGCTGAGTGATGGGGCGTCCGTTGCTGGATAGAGTGTTTGGCATTTTGTGGCGTGGAGCGTCTGACAGGCAGTCACTGGCGGCGATGCTGAAGAGCTATAGCTCGAGCCTGAGTTGTGGTGTTGGGTTTGAATTGCAAGCATGCAGTGTGCGTGAGTATTATGTTTGCGTTCTGACGGAACAAGGTTATCGACGCGGTTCGGCGTTTTTATTTGTCAGCTAATATCGGGCGCGCGCGGGATATTACGGGCGGTGTTTGAGTGCAGGTTGTGTGTCGAGATGTGAAGAATTGAAAACAGGGAGGTCGCAGAGAGTTGTTGGTAGTGGACAGAGTTGCAGTGCGACGTGAAGCGATGGACTGAGAATGGAATTTTTGTGTATGCTGGCGGCGTTTCTGCTTTGTTGGGCATGCCTCGCTGATGGATGGGGCGTCCGTTGCTGGATAGATATTTGGCATTTTGTTGCGTGGAGCGTCTGACAGGCAGTCACTGGCGGCGATGCTGGGGCACTATAGCTCGAGCCTGAGTTGTGGTGTTGGGTTTGAATTACAAGCGTACAGTGTGCGTGAGTTTTGTATCGCATTTTGGTGATTGCATTTCGACGAAACCGCGTTGTCGTCACGGTTCGGCGTTTTTATCTGCCAGCTAATATCGGGCGCGCGTGGGATATCACGGGCGGTGTTTGAGTGCAGGAAGTGTGTGGAATTGTGAAGAATTGGAAAAAGCGAGGTCGCAGGGAGTTGTTGGTAGTGGACAGAGTTGCAGTGCGATGTGAAGCGATGGACTGAGAAGGGAATTTTAGTATATGCTGGCGGCGTTTCTGTTTTATTGGGTGTGTCTCGCTGAGAGATGGGGCGTCCCTTGCTGGATAGATGTTTGGCATTTTGTTGCGTGGAGCGTCTGACAGGCAGTCACTGGCGGCGATGCTGGGGAGCCATAGCTCGAGCCTGAGTTGTGGTGTTGGGTTTGAATTACAAGCGTACAGTGTGCGTGAGGTTTGTGACGGTTTGAAGGAACTGCGTTTTTACCACGTTTTGGCGCTCTTCTCTGTCAGCTAGCATCGGCTGCAGGTGGAGTACGGGTGGTAGTTCAGTAGGGAATTTGTGGTGTTGCTAAAGGATACAAGAGATGGCATACAATTGTAGAAGCTACGTGGATACTGGACAGAGTCGTTTTGTGTCGTCTTTGTTTGACTAACGTCGCCCGCGTGGTGTGTTGGTCGATGTGGATGTCTGGAACGTGCCTGCTTTGGCCAAGTCTTCATTTGGAATCATTTGGAAGCGAACGCATGAATGGAGGTGCAGTAGGGTGCTATGCAGATATCAATATTTCCTTGCATTTGCATGAACGGTCCTTCTACATGTGCATTGCTGTATGGATTTGTGCATATTATTATTCTTTGGATGCGGTCGAGAGACTTTGTGGCGGTTTTTCTCTGCGGGTGCACATCTCACCCCACGCTTCATTGATTTTCGTATCATGATCTGCAGTGCGCGTTTGTATGTGCGGCGAAATTAACGGCTTGGTGTAGTCTTGTCGATAGGTCATGACTGCACTGTCATGCGAGTTCTCGAAAGAGGGCATTGTCAAGGCAAGAGCTACTCAATTCGCAGACAGTGCGTAACACTCGCCTCATGCAAGAGCAAACATGCATATTTGCTCATGGAAGCTACAGGGCATCATATTCCATTGCGATAACGGTCGTTTACCGATGTATGCTTGTGCCGAAATGGAATATTCAGTTGCATGTGTGAATTTGTCTCTCCACACGCGGTTGTAAACTTTATGACTGCTGTACATCCAATGTCTTGCGTACAGCATATAGCCCTGTTCCGTTTGTTTGAATGCTATTTTGGGGCTCACGCCATGTAGCAACCGTTCACCGTATCTTTACTACCAAGCACTGCGGATTGCCGTCAACATGGGGAGCCGGCTTCATGAAGCATGCTCACTATCCCAGGAGTACATGCTCGTGCGCGCTGTGTCATTTCTACCATTCTGGTTCGCTGGAACTTAGAAAGCAACTCGCTGTTTGGCTGTGTACTGTTTGCAGGTCGGGGGAGCCGTTTGTTTGTGCGGATTTCACTTCTTCACGTGTGCATGCGCTACGCCGCGCACTGCGCCAGCCTGGGACAATTGATTACGAGTAGTCTTTGTCTGTGCGCCATCCGGCGCGTTTGAGTTATCCGAAGACAGGCCGGAAGAGAGATGCATCAAGAATGTGCCCTATGCGTTGCATATGACTTTTGGATGCTCTTCCCGGCCTTCAGGATGTGCGCGTTGCGTTCGACAGTAGCACGCATAGACGTTCAGTGTTACAGCATCGTCAGTACATTACAGGATTGGGTCTTTCGTCTTTGTAGCACGCAGTGTACAACACAAAGTCACGGCAGTTGACGCTGTAAATGCAACACCAGAGCCTTTGTTGCACTGTTGTGGTTGCAAATTTGCATTTGCTTGTTTTATGTGGTTCTGCTTCGACGGGGCGACGGTTGGGACTGTGTCCGATGTTTTAATTGAACAGCCGGTGGCAGCACGTGAGTTAAGGCGGCCAGTTTTTGAACTTTCAGGAAATGTAAGGATTTGTTCGCAACTAACAGGGAGTGCGGCTGTGGTTGCGGGCCGCCGATACTGAGCAGAGTCTTGGCTGATAGTGAAAGGTTCGACTGAACGGTGTCATTTTGTGTTTGGATTAGTTGTGTAACTTTCGATGGAATTCGGGTTGTGCATAGGTCACGTTTCAGGTGAAAGGACACACAAGTGAGTTGCGCTTCACTCGGCTGCAGTCTACGATGCTTTCTTGCACTTGTACCGACACTGGTTTTAGAGGCGTGCTTCAATTGAAATTTGCCCAGTTTATCATGTTTCTGGTTTTGTGGAGTGACTTCGCGATTGCACGGTCTGTTTCATTCGATGCAGCAATTACGGACTTCTTCATTCTCTCTCGTTCCAGGAGCTACAGCAATACATTTAGTCGATTATGATCGTGCTTCTGTATTAAAATGCGTTTGTACGGTTCTTTGTTTTGTCATGACTACATTGTCACGCAATCGCTCGTAGGAGAATGTTGTCAAGGCAAAAGCTACTCAGGCAGATAGAGCATAAAACCCTGTTGCGCACTCTACGCTGGAAACGAGAATTGCTTAATTGCACCTTTCGTTTGATCATTCAAACAAGGGAAATCATGTGGCGGAGCGGCGCCGGGGGTATACTAATGCACCCTACCGTTGAGCTGAGATGGGATGCGCTGCCTACGGCGGTGATCCGTTCCTCCACACATGGTTGTGAAGGTCCTTACTGCGCTGTATCGGGGTTGTACAGCATACTGCCGAATTTTGATTTTTGAGGCGTTGTGGGGTGTCTTATTAGTGACAAGAAGTTCGTCTTGTGTTTGGGTAGGCAGTTCATTGCCATGGAGAGGGAGCGAAGAAGGTACATTGCTAGTAGTATCATGCGTTCCACCGAAGGCCAGCCTTGTTCCGCCCTCTCGTTGGGTTGAGTAGTGTTGCGCAATACGAGAGATAGTACATTTCTGCGGATAGTGTGTTCTCTCAGCGTTGGAGCCGTTGGTGTTTGACACAATATAGTATGTGGGCGGTTTGAGTATAATTCATATCTCTATCTCTTTTGACGAGCGTTTGGGCCGCCTCCAGCATAACTCTGTCTCGTATCATCGATCATCGGCTTCGCGTGCCACCGTAGCGCGCAATGTTGATCGCAACAACAATGGCTTTGTACTTGTTCTGCCCTCATACTAGCTTCAGTAATGTTTGTTATGCAGTACGAGATATGGTATATTTTTGTTGATCAGCGTTAGAGCTGTTTGTTCTTTACACAACATAGTGTGTGAGTAGTTTGAGCACAATTGAGGCTTTTGTCTCTTTAGACGAGCTCTTTTGACGAGCCTTTGTGCCACCGCCAGTATATCCCGGTCTTGTTTTATTGATCGTCTACTTCGGGTGGCACCGTCAAGGGCTTTGTACTCCCTCCAGTATGTGCGTGGGAAGGAGAGTGGTTTCTTTCGCTTAGCATTGCTGTCCATGTTGAGCGGGTGACTGCATTTTCCCACATTTGGCAGTGTTTGGGAGGCGCTATTTTGACTGACTGACTGGCTGAAGGACGTACGTGCGGGGCTTGTGTTGCCGCAGTGGGATTGTGTTGCAGCAGGCGTTCACCACGCTAGGGCAGCTTGGTAGGGGCTGGCGACCCTGTATTCAGGTTTTCCTGGTTTTGTGGGGTTTCTGTCAGGAGATTTGTAGTTCGAGCTGTAGCTGATACTGGATTGCGGCTGATGGATACTTTCTCGAGTTTGCTCCTGGAAGGACATCCAAGAACCATGCATCCGGCGACGCAAGCCACTTAAAATTTTTGCAGGATGTGCGTGGCGCAAATGCAACATTGCATGTGAGATCCCTTAGTACGTAGAAAGTAAAACACATTACCACGCATAGTCGCGTGACTGTCGTGTGAGCGTGCGGATTTTATTGGCGCTGGAGCACGGATTTGGCTTCTGCGGTTGAATGTTGTGGTAGCTGAGGTAGGCGTGTGGCAACGGCTGTGAATATTGGCAGACGGGTTTGCATTTGCGCTAGCAGCTGTTGTTAAGTACGGATAAAGGAGGGTGGGCGCGTATGGCTTTATGAAGTGCACCAGTGCTTAGCGGCTGGCATGGTGAGTGCTACTGAATAGGCAGGGAGGTATCTCAGGGACCAGCGGATGGCCTGAACGCTGTTGCTTAGGAGGGTGATTTGCTGCCTTCTGTATTGCTGGCTTTTTGAAGAGGCAGTTCGAGCTAGGTTTTCGACGTGCGATGCCGAACAGTGAAGGGAATTTGAGGCATTAATGCCATCAGGCAGTACGTTGAGTCGACGCACATTTTGCTGCTGCCTTGGTTCGTCAGCTATCGCCCTAGGCTTCGCTGAACAGAGCCAGCTCTGCATGGAGCATTGCTGTGTCGGTTCGTCAGCTATAGCCCTAGGTGTTTGCTAGACAGAGCGAGCTCTGCATGAAGCATTGGATGTGCGCGTGGATTTGCTGTAAGGGGGCTTGAAAACTAGACTTATGGTCGTTGCATGCTTAATCGGCTGAGTGGCGGCGCTTTGTTCTAATGCAAACGGCTGGAAGGAGCTGCGAGCCTTTTGGGGTTTCAGGGAGTGCGTGCTTTTCGTTTTTATTTCTGAGCGACTCAGTGCCTTGTGGGTTGCGCGTGTGGCTCTTGGATTGGGCGAGTTCTGCGGACGTGCTCAAGAGCGTCGAAGGAGACGGTTCAGAGGGTGCATTGAGGAGGGTTTGGTCTTTGCCTGCTTCTAGCGTAGTTTTGGGCGGTAGGTGCAGGTTCTGTGCGCTTCGGTATGGCGAGCGCGTGGCAATTGCGTGTGCTGCTCGAGCTGCGTCGGCCTCTTCACGGTGCTGATTAGCGCACGCCTTGGAAGTATAATCCATATACTGGTTTGGTTGGTGCTTGAGCGGAGTGTTTTGCCGTGTTAAGTAGTAGGGTTCTGGAGAAGATGAGAAGATCTCTTGGTTCGCTGTGGTCATGCTTTGCGTGGGCATGGAATGGTGTATGGATTCTCTTGCGTGTTAGTGTCTGAAGAGCATCTATCTCTAGGAGGTTCACGACAGGGTCAAACATACGGTGTTCTCGTGGGGCTGAAACCCTCAGATGCGTTTTGATACAGGGCTACTGTGCTTTTCGTTTTGTGACAGGAAACGGTTACCAATGCGCTTTCCTGCACATCCACAACAAGTAGTACGAAGAGAGCCGACTTTGCTTGAACATTGCAGGCTGTGCATTGAACCTGCTCTGTGGGACGAACACTGCCAAGTGAAGGCCCTTAATGTGGGTATCAAATACCTGGAGAGAACATCACGTCTCGAGGCTACGGAGCATGATTCTCTAGTCGAGTTCAACACATAAGCTGGAGCTTCACTGCGACAAGTGTACACAGCGTTTGCAGATACCCGAAGATTGGAAATGCGACGCAAGGCCTTTGGTGATTACGCCATTCGATCAAAAAAAACTAACTGGTGCACTTTCAGGATTTCTCCGCCGTTATGTGTGCTCGTGGAAGATGTCGTTAGTTGAGGCACACTGCAAGTGTGTGTTTGGTAGTAAGGACCACCAACATCACACAACGGGCAGGCACTGCAAGCGAGTTCATTTCTTGCGGATTGCTGTTTGACCCTTGCAGTTTGTGAAATGCTGAGCGTACCTAAATTTTTGGATCATATTCTCCATATACTGGGTGGCGAGTATTGCAATAGCATTTGCTGCCGAATATCGAAACTGCTGCGGCCACCTCTGGATTGCAGCTGGAACGTTTGCGGACTGGACAAAATTAGCTAGGATGAGTTATGTAGGATCGTCTTGCTAGTGATGTGTCCCTTTTTTAGTCCCGAACGTCGCATGCGTGTACGGAGAAAGCAGCGCTGTTCAAGACATGTCCAGCGATGCTCTCCAGTGTATTAAGGCTTCGGTAGCGTGGCTCACAAGCACTTAGTAGATCTGTTTCTGGCATTACGTCGGGGAGTTGGGCAGCGCGGACGCTTTGTCGCAGCAATGCCGGAAGCGTGTGAACGGTTCGCTGCATGTGTTGGTGAGAGATGTTGGAATTTGAAGCGTGGGGCGTAAGACTACGGCCTGAAATCCGACACGCAGGTGATTTCGTGAGCAAGCACGTTTTCAAACCATTCGTGTCGCTTGTGCAAGCAGCAGCGCGTAGTTACGTCTACTGTGCGATATCGCGTGTTTGAAGAGCGAATAGTTTTTCATTTTCCAGGGTGGCTTTTGGATGGGTCAGAGAAGCGGGACGAGTGAAGGTGCGCGGTCCGTTTTCCGTGCCCTGACTCTGGTAGGTGTTGGTGGCTCGCTGAACGTCTGAGCGTGTTTGGGCAACCCGTAAGAGCAGTTGCGTTTGCAGTTGCGTCAGTGTTCATTGACATGAGAAGCGTGAAGGCATTGCGTGATGCATCAATTTTGGAGCCTGTGCGTCGGACGGTTTCATGTGGAACATGCATGTGAAACATATGGCGAGGCATGTGCCTTGCATGCGGTCGGTAGGTCTGCTTCTTGGCATTACGTCGGAGAGTTGGCCAGCGTGGATGCCCTTTTCCTTCGATTTTTGTCGCAGCATTACTGGATGGACGTAAACTGTTTGCTGCAGCGCTTGGTGAGACCGCCTGCGATTTGAAGCGTGGGGCGTAGAGTACGGCCTGAAATGCCCCCCCCTCCCCCCGCCGGCACTCCCGTGTCTTCGCGAGCGATCATCATTTCAAACCATTTGTGTCGTGTGTGCAAGCAGTAATGTTCGATTGCTGCTTCTAGGGTCCTTTGGTGATTTGACGCGATGTCGCGTGTGCGGACAGCGGGCTGTGCCTCGTCCTCCAGGGTGCAGCGAGTGTTGGGTTCGCCAGTCCATTTTCCGTGTCCTCATTTAGTAGGTGTTAGCGTCTTGCAAAATGACGCAGCGTGCCTGAACAATCCGTAGTGCGTTTCTTGAAATAACATGGCCCATTTTTTAGTAAGCTTGTTTGTGCATTCGGTATTCTCTGTGAATCAGACTCGTGCCACCAAATTGAAACCGTCCTGTTGACCTGCCGTACATCGTCGCGTTTGGTGGTTGAGGCTTTCCGTCTGAAACAACTAACTGGTGCATTTTAAGGATTTCTGCGCCTGTGTGTGTGCTCGTCGAAGATGCCGATAGATTGTCGAGGCGCACTGCGAGGGTTCACCAAATATAGGTGGAGGTAAGGAAATTGAGGCGAATTGAGCCGGGAATTAAGAAAGAGCGGCGCATTTCGCCTTTGTGTTTGGTAGTTAAGGACCACCAACATCACACAACAGGCAGGCACTGCAAGCGAGTTCATTTCTTGCGGATTGCTGTTTGACCCTTGCAGTTTGTGAAATGCTGAGCGTACCTAAATTTTTGGATCATATTCCCCATATACTGGGTGGCGAATATTGCAATAGCATTTGCTGCCGAATATCGAAACTGCTGCGGCCACCTCTGGATTGCAGCTGGAACGTTTGCGGACTGGACAAAATTAGCTAGGATGAGTTATGTAGGATCGTCTTGCTAGTGATGTGTCCCTTTTTTAGTCCCGAACGTCGCATGCGTGTATGGAGAAAGCAGCGCTGTTCAAGACGTGTCCAGCGATGCTCTCCAGTGTATTAAGGCTTCGGTAGCGTGGCTCACAAGCACTTAGTAGATCTGTTTCTGGCATTACGTCGGGGAGTTGGGCAGCGCGGACGCTTTGTCGCAGCACTGCTGGAAGCGTGTGAACGGTTCGCTGCATGTGTTGGTGAGAGATGTTGGAATATGAAGCGTGGGGCGTAAGACTACGGCCTGAAATCCGACACGCAGGTGATTTCGTGAGCAAGCACGTTTTCAAACCATTCGTGTCGCTTGTGCAAGCAGCAGCGCGTAGTTACGTCTACTGTGCGATGTCGCGTGTTTGAAGAGCGAATAGTTTTTCATTTTCCAGGGTGGCTTTTGGATGGGTCAGAGAAGCGGGACGAGTGAAGGTGCGCGGTCCGTTTTCCGTGCCCTGACTCTGGTAGGTGTTGGCGGCTCGTTGAACGTCTGAGCGTGTTTGGGCAACCCGTAAGAGCAGTTGCGTTTGCAGTTGCGTCAGTGTTCATTGACATGAGAAGCGTGAAGGCATTGCGTGATGCATCAATTTTGGAGCCTGTGCGTCGGACGGTTTCATGTGGAACATGCATGTGAAACATATGGCGAGGCATGTGCCTTGCATGCGGTCGGTAGGTCTGCTTCTTGGCATTACGTCGGAGAGTTGGCCAGCGTGGATGCCCTTTTCCTTCGATTTTTGT
The DNA here is from genome assembly GCF_000499545.2 of Eimeria tenella. NCBI lineage: Eukaryota > Apicomplexa > Conoidasida > Eucoccidiorida > Eimeriidae > Eimeria > Eimeria tenella. Next base: position 239,063 of record NW_013541946.1, read on the forward strand.
CGCAGCATTACTGGATGGACGTAAACTGTTTGCTGCAGCGCTTGGTGAGACCGCCTGCGATTTGAAGCGTGGGGCGTAGAGTACGGCCTGAAATGCCCCCCCCTCCCCCCGCCGGCACTCCCGTGTCTTCGCGAGCGATCATCATTTCAAACCATTTGTGTCGTGTGTGCAAGCAGTAATGTTCGATTGCTGCTTCTAGGGTCCTTTGGTGATTTGACGCGATGTCGCATGTGCGGACAGCGGGCTGTGCCTCGTCCTCCAGGGTGCAGCGAGTGTTGGGTTCGCCAGTCCATTTTCCGTGTCCTCATTTAGTAGGTGTTAGCGTCTTGCAAAATGACGCAGCGTGCCTGAACAATCCGTAGTGCGTTTCTTGAAATAACATGGCCCATTTTTTAGTAAGCTTATTTGTGCATTCGGTATTCTCTGTGAATCAGACTCGTGCCACCAAATTGAAGCCGTCCTGTTGACCTGCCGTACATCGTCGCGTTTGGTGGTTGAGGCTTTCCGTCTGAAACAACTAACTGGTGCATTTTAAGGATTTCTGCGCCTGTGTGTGTGCTCGTCGAAGATGCCGATAGATTGTCGAGGCGCACTGCGAGGGTTCACCAAATATAGGTGGAGGTAAGGAAATTGAGGCGAATTGAGCCGGGAATTAAGAAAGAGCGGCGCATTTCGCCTTTGTGTTTGGTAGTTAAGGACCACCAACATCACACAACAGGCAGGCACTGCAAGCGAGTTCATTTCTTGCGGATTGCTGTTTGACCCTTGCAGTTTGTGAAATGCTGAGCGTACCTAAATTTTTGGATCATATTCCCCATATACTGGGTGGCGAATATTGCAATAGCATTTGCTGCCGAATATCGAAACTGCTGCGGCCACCTCTGGATTGCAGCTGGAACGTTTGCGGACTGGACAAAATTAGCTTGGATGAGTTATGTAGGATCGTCTTGCTAGTGATGTGTCCCTTTTTTAGTCCCGAACGTCGCATGCGTGTATGGAGAAAGCAGCGCTGTTCAAGACGTGTCCAGCGATGCTCTCCAGTGTATTAAGGCTTCGGTAGCGTGGCTCACAAGCACTTAGTAGATCTGTTTCTGGCATTACGTCGGGGAGTTGGGCAGCGCGGACGCTTTGTCGCAGCATTGCTGGAAGCGTGTGAACGGTTCGCTGCATGTGTTGGTGAGAGATGTTGGAATTTGAAGCGTGGGGCGTAAGACTACGGCCTGAAATCCGACACGCAGGTGATTTCGTGAGCAAGCACGTTTTCAAACCATTCGTGTCGCTTGTGCAAGCAGCAGCGCGTAGTTACGTCTACTGTGCGATATCGCGTGTTTGAAGAGCGAATAGTTTTTCATTTTCCAGGGTGGCTTTTGGATGGGTCAGAGAAGCGGGACGAGTGAAGGTGCGCGGTCCGTTTTCCGTGCCCTGACTCTGGTAGGTGTTGGCGGCTCGCTGAACGTCTGAGCGTGTTTGGGCAACCCGTAAGAGCAGTTGCGTTTGCAGTTGCGTCAGCGTTCATTGACATGAGAAGCGTGAAGGCATTGCGTGATGCATCAATTTTGCAGCTTGTGCGTTGGACTGGTTTCATGTGGAACATGCATGTGAAACATATGGCGAGGCATGTGCCTTGCATGCGGTCGGTAGGTCTGCTTCTTGGCATTACGTCGGAGAGTTGGCCAGCGTGGATGCCCTTTTCCTTCGATTTTTGTCGCAGCATTACTGGATGGACGTAAACTGTTTGCTGCAGCGTTTGGTGAGACCGCCTGCGATTTGAAGCGTGGGGCGTAGAGTACGGCCTGAAATGCCCCCCCCTCCCCCCGCCGGCACTCCCGTGTCTTCGCGAGCGATCATCATTTCAAACCATTTGTGTCGTGTGTGCAAGCAGTCATGTTCGATTGCTGCTTCTAGGGTCCTTTGGTGATTTGACGCGATGTCGCGTGTGCGGACAGCGGGCTGTGCCTCGTCCTCCAGGGTGCCTTTTGGATGAGTCAGAGATGCAGCGAGTGTTGGGTTCGCCAGTCCATTTTCCGTGTCCTCATTTAGTAGGTGTTAGCGTCTTGCAAAATGACGCAGCGTGCCTGAACAATCCGTAGTGCGTTTCTTGAAATAACATGGCCCATTTTTTAGTAAGCTTGTTTGTGCATTCGGTATTCTCTGTGAATCAGACTCGTGCCACCAAATTGAAACCGTCCTGTTGACCTGCCGTACATCGTCGCGTTTGGTGGTTGAGGCTTTCCGTCTGAAACAACTAACTGGTGCATTTTAAGGATTTCTGCGCCTGTGTGTGTGCTCGTCGAAGATGCCGATAGATTGTCGAGGCGCACTGCGAGGGTTCACCAAATATAGGTGCAGGTAAGGAAATTGAGGCGAATTGAGCCGGGAATTAAGAAAGAGCGGCGCATTTCGCCTTTGTGTTTGGTAGTTAAGGACCACCAACATCACACAACAGGCAGGCACTGCAAGCGAGTTCATTTCTTGCGGATTGCTGTTTGACCCTTGCAGTTTGTGAAATGCTGAGCGTACCTAAATTTTTGGATCATATTCCCCATATACTGGGTGGCGAATATTGCAATAGCATTTGCTGCCGAATATCGAAACTGCTGCGGCCACCTCTGGATTGCAGCTGGAACGTTTGCGGACTGGACAAAATTTGCTTGGATGAGTTATGTAGGATCGTCTTGCTAGTGATGTGTCCCTTTTTTAGTCCCGAACGTCGCATGCGTGTATGGAGAAAGCAGCGCTGTTCAAGACGTGTCCAGCGATGCTCTCCAGTGTATTAAGGCTTCGGTAGCGTGGCTCACAAGCACTTAGTAGATCTGTTTCTGGCATTACGTCGGGGAGTTGGGCAGCGCGGACGCTTTGTCGCAGCATTGCTGGAAGCGTGTGAACGGTTCGCTGCATGTGTTGGTGAGAGATGTTGGAACTTGAAGCGTGGGGCATAAGACTACGGCCTGAAATCCGACACGCAGGTGATTTCGTGAGCAAGCACGTTTTCAAACCATTCGTGTCGCTTGTGCAAGCAGCAGCGCGTAGTTACGTCTACTGTGCGATGTCGCGTGTTTGAAGAGCGAATAGTTTTTCATTTTCCAGGGTGGCTTTTGGATGGGTCAGAGAAGCGGGACGAGTGAAGGTGCGCGGTCCGTTTTCCGTGCCCTGACTCTGGTAGGTGTTGGTGGCTCGCTGAACGTCTGAGCGTGTTTGGGCAACCCGTAAGAGCAGTTGCGTTTGCAGTTGCGTCAGTGTTCATTGACATGAGAAGCGTGAAGGCATTGCTTGATGCATCAATTTTGCAGCTTGTGCGTTGGACTGGTTTCATGTGGAACATGCATGTGAAACATATGGCGAGGCATGTGCCTTGCATGCGGTCGGTAGGTCTGCTTCTTGGCATTACGTCGGAGAGTTGGCCAGCGTGGATGCCCTTTTCCTTCGATTTTTGTCGCAGCATTACTGGATGGACGTAAACTGTTTGCTGCAGCGTTTGGTGAGACCGCCTGTGATTTGAAGCGTGGGGCGTAGAGTACGGCCTGAAATGCCCCCCCCTCCCCCCGCCGGCACTCCCGTGTCTTCGCGAGCGATCATCATTTCAAACCATTTGTGTCGTGTGTGCAAGCAGTCATGTTCGATTGCTGCTTCTAGGGTCCTTTGGTGATTTGACGTGATGTCGCGTGTGCGGACAGCGGGCTGTGCCTCGTCCTCCAGGGTGCCTTTTGGATGAGTCAGAGATGCAGCGAGTGTTGGGTTCGCCAGTCAATTTTCCGTGTCCTCATTTAGTAGGTGTTAGCGTCTTGCAAAATGACGCAGCGTGCCTGAACAATCCGTAGTGCGTTTCTTGAAATAACATGGCCCATTTTTTAGTAAGCTTGTTTGTGCATTCGGTATTCTCTGTGAATCAGACTCGTGCCGCCAAATTGAAACCGTCCTGTTGACCTGCCGTACATCGTCGCGTTTGGTGGTTGAGGCTTTCCGTCTGAAACAACTAACTGGTGCATTTTAAGGATTTCTGCGCCTGTGTGTGTGCTCGTCGAAGATGCCGATAGATTGTCGAGGCGCACTGCGAGGGTTCACCAAATATAGGTGGAGGTAAGGAAATTGAGGCGAATTGAGCCGGGAATTAAGAAAGAGCGGCGCATTTCGCCTTTGTGTTTGGTAGTTAAGGACCACGACCATACGGCGCTGGTGCGAACAGGAAATTCTGGTTCCATTCGAGACTGGACTGGGCCGCTTGCTGGTCAGGAGCTGGCTGGCCAGGAAGTGTGTTCGCTTTTGCCTATCTTAGCAGCTCAAATTGAAGTGCTCTATGAATAAAATATCACGTAGTTACACTTTTATATTGCGCAGCTTTGTGTGGTACGTCGTTTGCTTTCTCGCTTGTTCGTTGAGAGAGCATGTCACTATGATCGAGCTTCATCCTCTTCGGACAAAGTTTTTAATGTCACAGCTGATGTCTACTGCAAACTGTGCATTATGAATTTGGACCAAGGATCTGCGTTGAAGCAGTTTCACTAGACAAGCTCGCACATCAGCACCCTTTGTTTGCTTGGGCATCTCGAATGTATTGTTTTGCTTGCGTACCGCAAACAGGGCTGTTCATCATTAAACTTCGTTAGACGTTCCCAGATCTCCATAGATATTTTCCGAACACAGTGATAAAACTTTTGGGTCCCTCTTGCTTCGTAAATTTGATAGCATCTGGTTTTGCATAACTATGTTTAGAGATCTGCAGGGATCTGTTGGAGCGTGGATAGGTCTAGTAAATCTTCTTCCTGCTGGTACTAAGTGCACATGTGTTGCCAGTGTTGATGCAGCAAAGGCTGTGCAGGGTATCTGGATTAATCAAGAGCACGCCAAGTAGGGAGAGATTGGTATCGCCAATGCCGCGTGCACTCCTGTCTGACTGTAAGGTACACTTAAACGACTCCGCGTATACGGCAAATATAGTGAGCCTGCAGAAAGCTGAAATACACAAAACAGTCGTGAAAATATCGGAGCTGATTAATAGAAGAAATGACACTTTGTGTTGTCTTGGCCGTCGACGCGAATGCGCAATTCGTTGTATGATCGCGTTGGTGGTGCTTGAATATTTGACGTCCACAGTTAGTGAGCATTTATAATGAGGGAGCTTCTTTTCGAGTTTTCAAGCGCCCCTGTTCTGCGCGTGGAGTGGTTTGGGGATTCGAAGCATAAATGCACTGTACACGGCACCTCAAGGTGAAAGTTCATGACAGGCGCATTGCGTGGGACGCCTGGCGACGTTCCGTTCATGAACCGTGTGAACAGATATCTGTGGTATCGAGAGTGAGCGACCAGTGTAGAGAAATTGTATCAAGCTCTTTTGGACTTCGCGACATGCCTAGGAATGGCCATGTGCAAATGCGTACCTTGTAAAATATGCCTGTGGGTGCGTCGGGTGCATCGATTTGAATTGTTTAGAACGAAACCGCGTTATTTCTCTAGACATTGGCCTATACACTGACTGGTCGTGTTATTCTTTTGGGAGGGGCCTGCAGAATTCATGTCGGAGGGCAGCTACTGGCTCTGTCGTTTTATTGCGGGTGGGTGGCGCTGTCCGTTGCTCAGCAAGAGGCATTGTTCGCCATTTGCTGCATGATGACCCTTGTGCCTGCTGCAATCGGGTACAGCTCATTTTGGTGTGGAAGCTACGAAGCTATGATGCGGACCAGGGTAGTTGCCCAACGAAATGAATCGCGCCACTCTGTGAATTGAAGAGTTTGTGGGGTGTGCAGCAAGTGAGCTTAATGCGCCGTAACTCGCTTACGGTATTAACTAACTGGAATTTTGGCCAGGTAGGGTGCAAGGAGGATATTGTACTGCGTTTTTGCTTGGAGCGATACTACATGAGTTGTTGCGTATTGAATACGATGTTCTGCAGGGGACATTTCGCTCTGCACGAAACATGTCGCATTGCTTCATGCGAGCTGAAGCACACAATCCCTGTGGTTCCTGATTGCATTATTAAGATGTCTCTCTGTGGCAAATTCACATAACCTATTGCAGTTGGCGAGACTTCATTTCCAACGTTCCTGCCTTCAATATGCCACATACACAGATTGCATTATCAAGATGTCTCTGCGACAAATTCGCATAGCCTGTTGCAATTGGCGGGACTTCATTTCCAACATTTCTGCCTTCAACCTGTTACATACCACAGGCAAGCGAGATCAACGGGGTATTTGCTCTGATCCACCATTTTTTTACGACTGCAATAACTGTAATGCTTCTAGCATGCGACATTGATCCCACCATATCCACAGACTTCGAGCCTAATAATCTGACGTGCTCCATCTATGTGCGTCCGCGGAAATACGCACCAGTTTTCTAAGCAGGAGACATTCATGATGTACGAAAGCAAAGGCTTTTTGTTTTATTCCTTGTGTGCGCACTGGTAAAATGTATGTCGTCTGTGCTGCAGACATCATGATAACGCAAACTGACACACTGTGCTTTATGGCAACAGCAGAGCGCGAAGGCCGAAGCTAGCTCCTTTATCGTTTCAGGATGTATGTAGGACTGTGTACATTAAATAAATTAGCTTGAATGTGCTTTTTAAATTACCTGTGGCGTACTTTCCTCGCACTGTGCATCTTCCGTTCATTTGGAGTGCAGCATTCCAGTGGACAGGTGAAATCGTTTATGGCAACCCAGGATTCGGATATCCTAATCCTTCTCTTAAGTGGCCGTAGATCTCAATAACTCGACGCCACTGCTTACATGCTTTCGACCAGTGACGCAGTGACTATCAAGTTAATCTTGTATCTGGTCTTACCCCATAGTGCCCAGTTAATTAGAGACTTTTTAACTTGCGAAATCATTTCGAGCTGATTTAACTGCTAGGGAGTGCGTTGATGACACCGCTGGTGAGCGGAAAACAGCAAAATACATATTACGCAAGGGCAGCAAATGTTCATGCCACGGCAGTTCAAAGCTGTTCATGGAAGCCCGTTTGCCTTAGCTTTTAATGAGGCCAGGCCGTGGATGCAACGCACGCACGGCGCAGCGGACGCGCTCTGATTTTTGGCGCGGCCGTGCGTGACAGCCAAGATAACCTCAAATATTTAGCGGCCGCACATTACCGCGGTAAACAGACAGGCGATCAGGCGTTGCTCGCACATTAGTGCCGGGGCAGAGGTAGGGTGGGGCTGGGTGAGTGGATGGATGGAACGTTACTTCGATGGCGTTGCATATTCTTCATTAGAAGGCCAAACTGAAGCTAGGATAGAGGGCGCCGCTGCTGATTCCTCATGAGGAAAAGTTCCGAATCTGGATAAGCGGCAAGGGGCACGCGTGCTGTGGCATGGTTCTCATGCTTTGTTTTTGAATTTTCGGAAATCAGGTAAAAGTAAGGCTTGCTTCGCAGTAGCATGGATGCAAAGCCCGGGATGCGCGAAACATTTGGTTAGGGGATGACGGAGCATGGCGGTGAAGTGTGTTTTGTCGCTTCTCATCATACAGATTATGCGGGCTTGCAAGGACAGTGCATTCTGAACAGTGCGGGAGAAAGTCAGCGCTCTCAGTATGTGCGTGCTGCACTTTTCACTTTACTGTTTGTCCATATTGCTACTTGGGTCACTTAGTTGGCAAATGGACTTTGGCTCCTAGCGGATTTGAACTGGTGGAAAGGGTGATGAGGAGCTTCAGGCTGTGCGTTGGTGCATGTTATGTTGTATATCGGCACGCACGTGAAAGTGCTGTGTGTCTCGATGGTAACGTTATCGTTACAGTTTTGGGGGGCGTATTAAGATGCACCTGTTTCACTAAAAGCAAGTTGATCGGTTTCTTTAGTTGGAATAGATGAAAGTTGTGGCGCCTTCAGTTGATAAGGGGTCATTCGCCAACGCTTAGTTGCAGTGGGCTTAACCAGGGTACATCAGCTGCAGTTGCGTAGATGGTGTATGGCGGAGCTCGCTAGACGAAGCTACGGCAGGTGCGGAGGTGAGTTGCTTTTCCGAATAGCTGCTACATTATGCGATTAGTGTATGGCTACGTGAGGTGCAAGGCGTAATCTCTGCCGTGTATGATCTCGTGGCATTGTCGTTCTAACGTGGTAGAGCAGCCCTGACACTTTGAACAACTGACATATTGTACTGTTTATTTACTCGACAAGTGCGTGCGTGGGATATAGTAGCCGTTGCTCTGGAATTCATAGACATCCTTTTTCTGAAGGGCCTCCGCAGGACGACGTTTTCGGGTTACCTCTGGAGAAACTGTACGGGACCGGCGTCACACCATAATCACGCAGATCTTGTTAGCGGCGCGAGCTAACCTTTGGGAGCGCTGCGAAGTGTCTGCGCTTATCTAGAGCGCTCAGCAGTCATTGTGCAGGTTCGGAAGTGAATGCTATCGCAGAGTTTTGCGATTGGCTTCGAAGTAGAACTCGACCAGTCGTTTGCGCATGCTTGGCGAGAATAGGCTTGCAGAATCCTGCAGAGCACCCAGTAGTACCAGGAGGTGTACAAGCAGCCTTCTTGTCGTGCTGCGCAGTTCTGATTTTACCGAGATAGTGGACTTATCGCACGATTCGTGGCATGGTCGCATTTGTAAGACATGGCTGCTTGATGCGCGCAGCTTGTGTGTTAAGGTGACAGACGCAGTCTTGTTTAGTCGTCTGGTGAATCCTGTTTATTCGATTGTGGCATTCTGCCTCGCGTGCCCCTTGCTGCGACTGTTCTTTTGATCCCCATCCGATCATGTCTCGCTCACGCCGAATTTCAGTAGTTTATAAATTCGGACGTCAGAACTTTAGGTTCCAGAAAGTTCCTGTTGTGCTCCTACAAGCTCAAACAGCTGTACGCTTGAAAGTAGTTGATCGGCTTGCAGGGTCCCCCTCACCTGGTCGTCAGCGTTGGCAGCTGGGAAGTAGTCTATACCTTTTGCCGTGCCCCAGCTAGCTGAAGTAGACACGCAAGGTTGCATTTGGCATGCGCGCACGTCCAGTTAGCATTTTTCAAGTTCCTATTCTGCGAGGGACTTGTTTGCATGATTTAAAAATGAAGGCTGTTTTCAGCATTGCGGGTTGAGTATTTGAGTGGGTTTTTTGCGTCGAGGCAACTAAACTCCCTGAACATGGCGTGGAAGAGCGTAGTGATGTATCTTTGAAGAAACATATGGTGCCACTTTGACAGGAACAGTAGTTTGGGTAGTGCGTTGCCTCTCCTTTGCTGATACGGTGAGCTTCTACAGACGCTGTTTGAGGCATATGAAATAAATTTTCGTGTTCATTCGAGCGATACCCTTTTGATCGAGGTGTTTGCATTTGAGAATGACGGCGTTCACTGTCGGCCGGAGGAGCCTGGCGTCTTGTTTGCAACAAACTTTTGCGAGTAAATGTGGTTAGTTGTTTCTGTCGTGACGATGCGATTCATGTGAGAGGCGCACAAAATGCGAATGCTGTTGTTGGCTGCAGTTAGTGCGCCGAACTGTGGAGTCTCCATATTTTAGTGCTTGAGCAAGATGGCGTTGAGCAGGAGGCGTCGCGGGGCTACGCAGAGGAATCACTATTTAACGTCGACAGTGAATTAGTCAACAGTTTTGGGGAACTTGTCAGCTACTTAGTGGATAACGTCTTATGCACTGCATTTTACGGAGTCGGGAGGCGCACATGCAGACACTGAGCACTTCACGCATTCACACACGAACATGCAAAGAGCCAACGGGTTTTGTTTCTGCTGTAGTTTTAGCGAATACAACGTGTTTGGCGGATCTCCCGTTCCCCCAGTAGGCGAATTGTTTTGAGGGACTTCAGCCTTGCTCTGGAAAGTGATATACTGATCGGTGATTCCGTGTCCACACAGCTTTCTTATGAACGATGTGGTTGTAGTCTGACTAGTCCAGTGGTCGCCGTGGGGTAAGTAGAAGGCGTTCGAGGTCTGTACCAGCCCCACAACACACGCAGCGTCTGTGATGTGTGGCAAACAGTTAGGACATTGTTGACATTCGCAGTGGAAGTGTCAAGGGTACATGGTGATTTGAGTAATTTACGTTTGTTGGAGTGTAATTACTTTTATGGGCTTGTATGTTTTTGGAAATGGGCGCATATAGCAGTCAAACATGGAAAGCGTCGAAAGGGATTAGTGCAATCGGCGAAAATTTATGCTCATGAGCGAGTTCAAGTTTGCACGTAACGTCATAGTTGATGCGTCGGGCTTGGACATTTTGATACTGCCTGGGAGTTTCGTCATGCATTGGGCTGACGTGCTCATGTTGAGTGGCTGGGTGCTGGGACTATTTATGCATCTTTCAAAGTTCTCTTGTGTGACATCTGCTGCACAAGCCTATCCAATTCATGCCGCCTACTTTGCTTGCCGTAAATGCTCCGTGGGCAGGTAAGGGCAATACGAATGCCGGCAGGGAGTGTGTTGAGGAATCACATGGTGAAGTAAACCATTGCATAATGGCAGGCAGTCTTCTGGCTGCCGTTTGTGCGTTGTTCATCAGACACACAAAGCAAAAGATACAAATTGTTTTCTGGTACTGAGTGCACGTCTGCACTACAGCACAATTGGTTGAACCATTTCTGGCATTTTGAACACACGGAAGCGCGGGTATGCTTTTTGTAAATAGTTGGGGGTGAGCACGTAGTGCTTCCGCTGGGGACGCCTTTGAGTTAGACCTAAGCATTCCGTTGAATGCCGTGAGGTGGATGCATAGTATTTTGAGTGCTCTGCCGACGCGTTTCCAGCGAAGTGTGCTGCAACGATTGACGATTGAGTAAACCCTTAAGGGTGAGTGTGAGTTGTTTTCTCCCTTTAAAATGCGTATGTGTACATGACGCCTCTTCCTGTCGCTGAAGGTCTTATGAATACGTGCTATGCGTTGTCATGACAGGCATGCTGCGCTGTGGACAATTCCGTTGACAGTAATCCAACGGGCGGCGCGTCTTTTTGTTGGTTGTTGGACAAAGGAACCGGCGGAGTAAACCATGAAACGAATGTAAATGGCAGTTTGTGTATTTTGTTCCGGAATATACACCGCGCGTAATATTAAGTCACGACATTAGTCGTACTGCACTTCCATGGAGGAGACGTGAGGAGACAAAACGGTTTGTGAAGCGTTGGCTGTTGGTGGAATGTCTGGTATGGATGTGTCGGAGGGCGATGTTTTGTTTGTCGTGTTGTGGCGTGCCTCGGGTCTCTGATATCACATGGCCGAGCAGAGACAACTCCCGTGGAATGCGACGTGTTCGTCGACTCATTGGCATATGGTATTGTGTAGTGTTCGTGTGTATTTGAGAAGTTTGAATTTGTTCTGAACTTGCTGGCTATTGCAGAGAGTACGCTGTTCAAAATGCCTTCTGCATCTTGGGAGTGTCGTGCCGTTATGTTCGGAGATTTCGTGCCTCATAGCCTGATTTTTTGGTGTAAGTAAACTAGGCATCTGTTTGTGATGCAGCAGAGCAACTCGCGTGCTACAGCGTAAGGCAACACGACCAGCGCATTGAGTATGCAGGATATGCGCATGGCATTCAAATAGTATTAGCAGTCCTTTTCTTGCTCCGTCTAGCACGGTTAAAGTATTTTTCTGAATGCCTCGAATTATGAGATAATGCATGCATTTTCTTTACTCCTCGTGAATGATCGTTCTTTGTCTGTCTGCGGATATGAACCCATTCCGAGTAAACTCCAAGATTGTTTCTTCATATTTGGATTGCAGTTCTGCAGCCGGGACGTGTTGGCTAATAGTAGGGTCTGCCTTTTGTGCGTTATAGAAGAAGGAAGAGCCTGTGGATTTAGTTACAGCCTTTTGTGACCAGACCAGTATGCACGGAATGACTGTGAGGAAATTTGAGCTTGGACCAGGGAATTTTGTGTAAGAAGTAAAACAGTGAACACATTATTGGGCGCCAGTCTGTAGGTCTGTATTGGCAGTGCTTCTGTGAAATGACCTCTTCAGGTACATCATTATTACGACAAAGTGCTATTGGCGAGGTTGTCTAGTCATATCTGAACCCAGGGCAACATAATGTTGCGCAGAGCCCGAGCTTTGATTGATTGAAAACGAGCTAGAAGTGAACGTGTGCTTAGGAGCGGGCTGTATGCACACAAAGCACCCTTCGGCGACTCACTGCTGGCTTGCCGAGTCTGTTGTTATTTGGTCACACAGAGCACAGCACAACCAGGTCCCACTCAGTGCATAGCGTATGCCTTTAGGGTTTCTGGGTTACACAGACCAAGCGGATGCAGTACGCTTCTAAGTAAACGCGCTCTTGGAGCAAGGGCTTGTGGATAGGACGTTTCGTTGTAAGGATATTTGGGGAGAGAGGGCATAGATGCTGCTTGTAAGTCATTGTTCTGATCCTGGAGAGCATCTCAAGTGTGTTCGCTAACTGAAACGTACTCACGGTGTTGAAGGCTGGTTTCAGGGCAAATTAAATGGGCATTTGAGTACCTTGTTATGCGAATGTATGTCCAACTATTAGCCTGCCTGCAGTGAGTTTGGCTGGCGCATTGTAGCCTTAGTTGTTCAGATAAAGGGTTAATGGCAGATCAAGCAGAAATGAAGATGCCTACAGTTTCACGTAGCTTCCGTTTCCTCTCCAGCATTGCGAAGGGCGATGTTTTGCGAAATTTGCTTTCTAGCACGCTAGTAAACCGTCAGATTTTGTGCGAGCTTCACTGCTCTTCATATAAAACGTTTCAGAATACCTATTCTAGGTCCCGCTTATCAGAGAAAACTGCTGTGCGCGTACCTTTCACTCCTTAACGGTTGAATAAAGTCCAGAACGGCAGGTGTGCCTTGAGTCAAATTAGCGCATTTTGCTTTCAAGTCGCATCGTGCGCTGGACGGCGGCTCGCGTACTTTTCCTGTGCTTAGTTGCACCACGTAGCATGGATTCTAGCGCCGACAAGTGTGTGTGCGTGTACTCATAATATCTTGTTTGCGCAAGATGGCGTTGAGCAACACGTGTACTGGAACTGAATATAAATATTGATGCGTCGCGCTATGGGGGGCCGCGGATCATGAGGCATTCTTGCCAACGTTGAGCATTCTTATATTCATGCATTGGCACGCTAAAAGGGAACGAAACTCGCATCTCCTGTAGCTACGTCAAAGAGACTCTATTTGGCGGAAGTAAGCCTCACCCCGGACAGAGAAAGAGCTCATTGCATTCTCCTACTGCGGCAGTTGCCACGCTTCATGGTGCCCGGGCGTATTTACGCTTACTGGGATGTGTAGGAGGTAGTTGAGATTTACATGAAGCGCGTTAATGCATGCCATGACAAAGGATTCAGAGTTTGGTGGCACTTGCGTTGAGCTGTGCAAGGAGGATATGCGATAGTTTTGAGGATTTGCGTGCTTCACAGTGAAAGTGGTTTTGTTGCAGCTCTAATCTGTCTGGTTATAGGCGGAGAGATCAATGAAGGTGCGCGAATTAAACACTTCGATTTGGTATAGCTACGAGCAGTGGTCTGGCTTGTTCTTGCTGTTTTTCCATGCACGGGGGGGGTGTATGCGAGTCCCACAAGGCTTCTGTTTTTGTCTGTTTTGAAACGTGCGAATGTTTGCTTTTATTTAAACTTGGCACATGAGGGTCTGCTGGTCGCAAATGCGCCACTGGCAAATAGTTGCAGTTTTGATGTTTCCAGGGAGTGCGTCAAGCTGCTGCAAGGTGAACGGTGCTATGACATGACGACAGGCCTTTTCAGAGTTGCTCTGCGTGCTTTGTTTCTTGCAGCGACCGACCTCTGCTGAGCTATGAAAGCACTTACGCTGTGAACAAATGTTTCTTGCAGGCACGTATTGTGGCGTAGACGATCGGTATGGTCCAGCGCTTCCTGAACACACGAACAACACTAGATAACATTTTATTCCTCAGCTATAACATTATTCTGATTGAGGCTTTGCACACTTTGTTTTCATAGCACGTCTTTCGTGGGGTGCCTCTGTGAAACATCGTGTCTTGCATGACGACGTATCACCACAAGTCCTTTGTCAACCAGAGGAGGCTACCCAGATGAGACAGGATCTGCCTGACAAAAGCACTAGGCCAGCCCGCCAGATTTCGTTTCACGTAGCTTCCAACGTGTAGACTGCTGATGTGCATAGTGTGAGATTGAGGTTTAAGGCAAAGGGTCGTTTCCAGATAAACCACCGTTGAGCGTGTATCTGAGTCCCTGACTTGTTGCGCCTAATCCTAGCATCTTCACAGGATTTTTGAGCAGTGTGCACAGGGTATGCGCGGTATCCGGCAATTGAGAATATTTGCCCGTGTATCGTGCACGACATTCACGTGGAAACTTCAAATCGTATTGGATGCATAGTCCAGACCACATGTTGTGCCTCTGCAAATGGGCAGCGTAAAGTGTATGAACAAGAGTTTAGTTCAGGGGACCTAATTGTCTAGGGTGGTAGCACCTTTTGCTCTCCCTCCCGGCGAGCTGCGTTCGCCAGTTCAGCGCTAACGGCAGAACCTCAGTAGTGTCTTCTGTGAACAACAGTGCTTGTCTCCGAAAGTTATCGCATTGCCTCAGTAAGTGTTTCGAAATTGCAGGAGGTGTGTTTATTGCATGTCATACCGAACAGCAGTGGGGTGTGCCTTGGCGAAGCGAAGCACGCAGTTGCATCCCCAGGTCAAAGATTTGCAGGTGTGTGCCGTCAGGCAGTAGGCATACGTTTGTATTGTGACACCTCTAACTTCTCTTGCAGGAACATCGGCACATGTTCTTGATTTGCGATGTAATGTCCTGTATTCGAGTTGAAGCTTTCACATTGAGTCAAGACATTTCAGACGCCTTCGTGACGCTTGCTTAATTAGAGCGACAGAGAAGATTTCTTGCAGCCGACAGGTTGTCCCGATAGACTTCACAAGCAAGGGACTGCACGAGGAGTTTAAGAACTTCTTCAGCAGGTGAGCTAAGCTTGTTGCATGCAGCACACAATGCAGGAGTAAGGACCACGGAAATCGGTGTATTCCTTTCGTGCTCACGCCATTGCCTGGTCGAGTTTGCGATGCAATGTCCTATATTCGAGTTGAAGCTTTCACATTGAGTCCAGACATTTCGGACGCCTTCGTGACGCTTGCTTATTTAGAGCGGCAGAGAAGATATCTTGCAGCCTACAGATTGTCCCGATAGACTTCACAAGCAAGGGACTGCACGAGGAGTTAAAGAACTTCTTCAGCACGTGAGCGGAGTTTGTTGCATACAGCGCGCAGTGCAGGAGTAAGGGCCACGGAAGTCAGTATATTTCTTTCGTGCTCACGCCGTTGCCTGGTGGAGTTTGGCAGCCAATTGTGTCTCGCTTGCTCGAAGTCAGGTGGAATTTCTGAGGGGCCTGCGTGATTCTGTCAGTGCAGACTCCAACACGTGACCACGTGAGTGCGGCACGAGTCATGGAGCAGGGTGCTGCGAACTGCGTGCTGCATTGAGACGGCAAAATCATGCACACAAATGACAGTCGCTTGTTTCGTGTTCTTCTGTGCATGATAACTCAGAGTGACGTGCACTAGTGGAATTGATCCTGATGGAGCAGGAAGTGAGTAGCGCAGAATGCGTGTTACGGATGAGGCGAAGCGAGTGTTGAATCGTATGCGTATATGGCTGACTGCGATGGTATGTCATTCGTGGACGCATCGTTTTGTTTCAGCCTATTGGAGTTGAGCTGGCACAGAGCGAACTTCAGCTCGTTTTTGTGCTTGTGGAGAAGTCGCCGAGTCTTTGATTTGTTGCTTGCTGGGACATTTTCGTGGGCTTTGCAGGAGCCATGTAAGGTGCAGATACAGAGCGACAGTACCAGTGGATAGGGCAACTGGCTGCGTGACTGCAGTTCACAAGCTAAGGTGGGCATTTTACTGCGTCTGCTGGCATGCAGTCTGTGGCTGTTGAAGCAGAGCTTTCGGAACCCGTTTGCGCTTTTTCCTGAGTATTGTATTAGTTTTCGTGGTTTTACTGATGCGTCTGGATGAAGGCGAAGGCAACTGACATGGGCGCATGCCGACAGTGGAGTGTTGCGGACTGCAAATTTGTCTTTATGAGTGGATGTGTTTACGCAGTAGGCAGTGTTGCGCAGATGTTGCCTTTCATAAGCTAATGTGCAGGTGGTTGCAAATTTTTCTGCCCGCAGCCGAAAAGAGGATTTGGCGTTTGCTTATCAGTATGTGAGTGGCGCTTGCGCAGGAGTGCCATTGGGTAGTGCTAACACATTTTCCCCCTTTCTGGTTGCGAGTGCGTCTTCGGGCAGCTCTCGTTAGGGAAATGCAAACAAATTTGATTGGCTCCAGGTGGTGCGGGTTCGCCATCACGTTTGTGGTTTAAAGCAACAAATGGCACTCGCCGCTGGATATCCCAGTGATGCCTACTGGTGCTGCGCCATCGATTTGCCGTTGGTTCAGTTATGCGCTACGCTGATCAACCAGGTATAGTTGGGCATGTGAAATTTACAGGTATCATCTGACCGCAAGCTCGGGCCCGCCGTTTTCCGCTGGTCGCCTTCATGCAGGGGCTTTTCACTAGAATCCACGATTTGTGGAGCGGGCCGTCTCCAGTTTGAGCTGGTTTGTTTGGGGTCTAAGTTTTTAGGCGAGTAGAAGTTCTAAAATGGACGACAAAATAGAGACTCCACGATGCCCACAATGCGTTTGAGGTCTTTAACACATGATTGCAGCGAACGTCTAGCGAAGGTCTAGCATTTTCGGATGGCATGCACAGGAAGTAGGTGGATTCGGGTTGATATGTCTGCAAGGATACCATCATGAGGCTACGACATGCTTTGTGTGTGGTTGCTCTACCGACTTACATAGGAAGACGTTTCGAATTTCAAGCTGGGAACGTCCGTGGCTGCTGATATTAAAGGGACATGGGGAACTGTTCTGTACCTGTGCGTAGACGGCATACGGCGGTGAAATCGCCGAGCAAAGGATAATGCGAAGGCGCCAGCCATGCACACAGCATACGAGCGTTGTCTAGGCCGTCAAGCGTGTCAAGAAGTTCAGCTGTGTGGAGGGTTAGAGTTTACAACGAGCAGTGAGTACATTGCCTGTGTGGAGAGTTGAATGTGAGCAACAGGAGCTGCTATACCTCGCTTTGACCATTCTGTAACGTATTTCTCACAACCATTGCTCTACACCGAATGTTCATGACATGCAGAAGTGGCGAGATTCCACCTCCTTCCAATCAACTGACACAACGCACGGGCGGTCTCTTGTGCTACGACAGCCTGTGGTGCTCGTGGCATACTTCTTGTTTCGCTTATCACGACATTTTAGACCATTGGGCATGTTGCGCTCCGTAAGAATGGCGTCGTAAGATTGGAAGTGCTGGAACACACCCGATTCCACATATCGTCCACGCGTTCGTAGACGAAGTGTTAGGCCGCTGACCCTTGGGTCCGTTTTTTGGACAATATTTTATGGTTGAACAGAGCAGGATTTGCACGCGTTTTGCGGCTGCAAAGTACATATGAGTCTGGGAAAGCACTGGTGTTTACTTCCTGGTGCAGTGGAGGCTGGAGACTGAGTCTATACAGACATGAGTGGCATTTGAAGCGCGGGAGGTTCAAGGATATTTTCAATGGATACAGTGTCCCGTGTAAAACTTCCGGAAGCAACGATTGTTTGGGAGGCGAACGGAGGTTGCATGAATCGTTGTCTCTCCAGCGCTGTTCAGCTGTCATAACTGGGGGCCAGCCGAATGGGCCCCGTGAATGAAAAAGGGAAAACGTATTCAGGATGCCAAAGAAGGGCCTCTACTAGGAGCCTCCCGCAGCTTTTTTCACTGCCGAGACGATGAACATTAGTGCATAAGTTGTGGAAGGTGGTTTCGAAGTAATGAATTTTGATGGTGCGCACAGGTTGTAAGTTGAACTGAAGGAACGAGAGCTGCTCAGTAAGTTAAGATTCCGTTTTTATTTGTTGCTAGTGTATTTTCTTTTATCCATCTGCTTGCGTCAGCTGTGCCAAGCAAGCTTAGGGTAATTCAAAAGCTCACTGGGGTGTCCCTCACGTATTCTTGCTCCTCTGCTGTAGCGACTTGAACTGGAAACGCGTGGAAGCGCGTGGCTACAAGCGGGACGCTCGTGCAGCAACCTTTTTAATACCCTTTTTGCCCAGAATATAGGAGATGCTTTGGGCGCTTCCGGTTAAGGAATGGCGTGATTGTTTCGAAGGACTCCAATAATCACAGCGAAATGGGGATTCGGTACAGTGCATGACCTATAAGTAGAAATGATACGCTTTGGGTGCGCGGTTCGCAGCTTGAGACTCCGGTGCTTTGGCTTGTTTGCTCTGTCGCATGAGTGGCAGTGCTGGCTGCATGGCTGAAAAATTCTCTTGCGTGTTGTTAGATTAGTGTGAAACAGCATAGAGTTCTGCCTGCGGCAATTTGCACGGTGCCACCTTGACAGGAACGCAAAGTACAGCTACGCAGAGAAAGAGGGAGCAGTGTAGTGCATGATGTGGGAGGGGTAGGTGATGATGTGCTTTGGGTACGCGGTGTGCTGCGTGAAGATCGCATTTCCTTTGCTTCTTTGTCGCCGTCCAAGATCGTGTTGTTTAGGCGTTTTTTGCTCTGCAACGTGAGTGATATTGCTGGCTGCGTGCCTGTAGAGTCCGGCACGTTTGTAACCAGCTTGTGACAACAAACATATGACTACTGTTGGCTCGTCAGGCTAGTTTTCGTGCGATGCCTACAGCTAGTGCGTGTGGCCGTGGAACGTGTATTCATAATATCTTGTTTGCGCAAGATGGCGTTGAGCAACAGATGTACTGGAACTGCATATAAATATCGATGCGTCGCGCTATGGGGGGCCGCGGATCATGAGGCATTCTTGCCAACGTTGAGCATTCTTATATTCATGCATTGGCACGCTAAAAGGGAACGAAACTCGCATCTCCTGTAGCTACGTCAAAGAGACTCTATTTGGCGGAAGTAAGCCTCACCCCGGACAGAGAAAGAGCTCATTGCATTCTCCTACTGCGGCAGTTGCCACGCTTCATGGTGCCCGGGCGTATTTACGCTTACTGGGATGTGTAGGAGGTAGATGAGATTTACATGAAGCGCGTTAATGCATGCCATGACAAAGGATTCAGAGTTTGGTGGCACTTGCGTTGAGCTGTGCAAGGAGGATATGCGATAGTTTTGAGGATTTGCGTGCTTCACAGTGAAAGTGGTTTTGTTGCAGCTCTAATCTGTCTGGTTATAGGCGGAGAGATCAATGAAGGTGCGCGAATTAAACACTTCGATTTGGTATAGCTACGAGCAGTGGTCTGGCTTGTTCTTGCTGTTTTTCCATGCACGGGGGGGGTGTATGCGAGTCCCACAAGGCTTCTGTTTTTGTCTGTTTTGAAACGTGCGAATGTTTGCTTTTATTTAAACTTGGCACATGAGGGTCTGCTGGTCGCAAATGCGCCACTGGCAAATAGTTGCAGTTTTGATGTTTCCAGGGAGTGCGTCAAGCTGCTGCAAGGTGAACGGTGCTATGACATGACGACAGGCCTTTTCAGAGTTGCTCTGCGTGCTTTGTTTCTTGCAGCGACCGACCTCTGCTGAGCTATGAAAGCACTTACGCTGTGAACAAATGTTTCTTGCAGGCACGTATTGTGGCGTAGACGATCGGTATGGTCCAGCGCTTCCTGAACACACGAACAACACTAGATAACATTTTATTCCTCAGCTATAACATTATTCTGATTGAGGCTTTGCACACTTTGTTTTCATAGCACGTCTTTCGTGGGGTGCCTCTGTGGAACATCGTGTCTTGCGTGACGACGTATCACCAACATCGTGTGTTGCGTGACGACGTATCACCACAAGTCTTTTGTCAACCAGGAGAGGCTACCCGGATAAGGCGGGATCTGCTGACTAAGGCATTAGGCCAGCCTGCCTGACTTATTTTCATGTAGCTACCAAAGTTTAGGCTCCCAGTATCCTGACTATGAAATTGAGGTGTAGGGTGGAGGGCCGTTTCCAGGTAGACCAACTTTGGGCATGTATCTGAGTCCTTGATTTTTTGCGGCTAATCCTAGTGTCTTCAAGTCGTTTTGAACAATTTGTACAGGACGTGCGCCGAGGATAGGATTTGTCGCTATTAACGCCACAGGGCAAGCACTGCAAGTTGGCTTTGATGCACTGGCCGGATAACAAACAGCTCACGCAGTTGGACATCCAAATGCTTATGAAACGGCCGACAATACTAGTTTCCTCGTGCGATGTCATTAAGCCTGTGGCCACGGCCACAGGAATTCGTGATGGCATTGAGTGGACCAAATGGTATAAATAACCAACGTACGCTGCATAGTGGTTGCATAATGCTTCGAAACGTGGCAAAATTTGCTGGAAGTGAGGATACGAAAAAGACCAGCGATGAGTGTTATCGGGTATGTGGGGAGTGAGGTATAAGTAACGGATGGTTTTATGTCATGTTGCACTTATAGCGTGTGCTCAGCAGACAATTTGCGCGGCATACAAACAATGCGGAGTCTCGTTTCATTCCACCAAACGGACAAGTACGAGATGCAAGTGATGTCTTGTGCTACAGCAGGCTGTTTTTTCTCAATATCGTGTACAGCTATCATTCGCTTTTGGGACTCTTGGACGAGGCGCAAATCGAAGACATGGCATCCTCGAAGTAGAACTTTTGGTTTCAGTAGGACATTCTTTCATAAATCACATCGGAATTCTCATGTCAGTTGGTTTCTTTCAGGGAATTCTGATTTGCTGGCGACAACGAATGAGAATTCCCTGAAAGAAACCA
>NW_013541946.1:259862-260838 GCF_000499545.2 Eimeria tenella
GGTCACCGAGCAAAGCTGCTGATGCTCCTCAGATGCAGTCTGTCGTGGGCAGATGCAGACGCATAGAAACAACAATAGGGTACTCATTTTCTAAACGTGGGCACTACGTTGCATACAGGCAACAAGAGAGCGGGAAAGGTTCTTCTGTGTCGCAGTGGTCGTTGCTATTTCCGGCTGTCGCTTTTCTCTTGGTAATTCCCACCACTCGCGTTTTTTCATCGGACGGACTAGGCACGGATAATGGTGCACGCAAGTATGATAACTCTGCAAACGTGTTTGCAGAGTCATTAGCAAGCATCGGAACAGGTCCGTGGTTCTTGACGCATCCTCAGCTGTTTTTTTCGCGTTTCACCAGTCTGAAGTTGCACGTGCGATGCAGTGTATAGTCTTCATAGTCACTCACAGGTTTACACGCTCGTGACATGGTTAAAGAGGGGAAATCGAGCTGTGGCGACTCTGGCTCCATTTGCGCAGATAACTGTGGTTGGCGTTTATTCGAGCTGTGTTATCCCGCAGCAAAAGTGAAGTTTCCACATTCAGCTCGGTTGCTTCAAAGACTTTTGCCCCTGCATTTCAGTCGCTGCGATGATGAGAATAGCAGGAAGTGTATTTAATCTCCTATCGAAACGCAGAGGCAAGCACGTGTGCAAGGCACTTCGTCAACCTTCCAGCAAGTCAGCTCAGTTTGGCGCAGGCTGCCTGCAACGCCGAAGAACAGCAAAAGGGGTTGTTAGAGCTTACTTCATCCATATGGGGTTGCATGTTTGTGCCAGATACTGAGTTGGTTCCGGTGCTGTCTACTGTAAATTAGGTATAACGTTACTGGCTCTGTGTGTTTGTGTTTAAGCAGACGCCGGCGCTCCACAGCGGCATGAGTTGCCGAGCATCACGCTGCTTTCTGCGACTATGCGCTGCATGAGTCAACAAAATCCTGCTGTAGATATACAAAGGCGAAGGCAGGAACTCCAAAGCAATC